>NC_041393.1:26211956-26295534 GCF_002162155.2 Triticum dicoccoides | reverse complement strand
GGCATCGCCCACCGGGCCCGGACCGCCAGTGTGATGCGGGTGTTTGCGGACCGCGCCGCGGGTTCTCTACGCGACTGGGCCACTACTGGCCCGCACCGGCAACGACAGTCTGGTTCCGGACGAGCCAATCACCATGGTCATCTTCTTCTTAGGAGCCATTGCGATAATGAACTGCTAGGCCTACCCCTAGGCACTCACAATTTGCACCCCTACCTGGCGCGCCAAAGATGTCGGTGGGAAAGGAAACCTATGGGATCACTAGAATCCCTTCTGCGGTTGAGGGCGCGGAATCGCGAGAAGAGCAGGACTAGAGGATAGCAGAAAGGGGATTTACCCAGGTTCGGGCCGCAAAGATGCGTAAAACCCTACAATCCTGCTTTGGTGGTTGTATTAGTGTTCTTGAGCTCTCGAACTAGCTCTGGGTGCTGCCAGGTTCCAAAGAGCCTAATCCCCCCTCAGTATGCCATGGGCCTCCTTTTATAGGCGAAAGGGGCTGCCACCATGGCACACAGGAGGTGGAAAGCGCTACAGTGCTGCGTGGTTATCACTAGCATTACAGGACGAGACACATTCAATGAGGGGCTTAGGTGTCCTTCACTTTATTGGGGGACGGGGGTGAGGCCCGTCCCGTCCGTCGCCGCCCCTCCTGGCTTCGACACGCGCCCCGGCCAGCAACGCATGCAGCGTCATGTAGGCAGGCAGGCAGCTGAGGTGGCGCGGTGGTGGAGTCTCCATGAAGGTTTGCATGCTGCCATGCAGGTGCCTGCCCAGCTGGTTGGGTCGGTGGCTGCGTAGGAAAGGCGGCAGGAACTTGGCTGGTACGGGCCTGGCAGTGGCCTTACCGGTGCGCTTGGCGATGGTCTTGCCGGGTGGCCTGGCAAGGGTCTTGCCGCGGCGTGCTGGCTTCCCCGGCAAGGATCTTGCCGGGGAGCCCTGTGGGTTTCTTTGGTGAGGATGGTTGCCTTCCTATCCTCCCTTGATCTAGATTGCTCTTTTGTCTTCACAAAGATCTGCATGCCACCACGGAGGTGCGTCCCGAACCCTGTCCCAATGCGACTGCTCAGTGTCGGTAGGCTCGAAGGTGGCTCGCTCCTCGGGTGTGGACGAGCTGCCCAGGCAAGGATTTTGCCGGGGCTGCTAAGGCTGCCCCCGGCAAGGGTCCCTGCCGGGGCAACCTGCATCGCCCTTGCGGCCTTCGTGGTCTTGGTCCTTTGTCGTGTGTTTCGCTTGCCCCTGCGGCTTTGGCTTTTCTCCGGCTTCCCTCTCTTTTCTTGCTCTTGTGTGGTCGTGGCAGGTGGCTCTGACTGCCCGTGCACAAGTAAAGGGGTCAAAAGCTAGGCCCCTACTTTTGTACACCGACATTATGTCTCTCGCTTTCTCGGACACATGATGATTGATCTTCCATGTAGTTACGTCCGCTTACCACAACCATATCGTCCCCCTCATCATCCTTGCATACCTTCCGACCCATCGCTCACACGCAAGTGCATTGACAGACAGACCTCGCCTCTCTTATTGATATTGCACTCGTACCCTCCATTTTTCCAGCAGGCCTCTCCCACCATTTCTGAGAAGAAACTCCACCACCAACCCTCCGACAATCTACCTTTGTCTTTCTCCCAACATTATTCCTCTGCTACATATATGCATGGATGTCGATCGATCTTCCTTAATACATAGCTAGGTCTCTCTCCTTCTCCACAAATATACTAGTCGATCTACCTCTCTATAGTTAGGTCTCAGCCCCCTCCCCCTCCCCCCACATTGATAGTCGAACATTGTAGGTAGGTATCCATGCCACAGAGAAAAACTACACCTCTGCCCTCTCACATTCCAGTAAGCCAGCCACCCTGTATCTTTGACATGGGCAAACACAAATGCACGGCACTCTTTATCGATCACGCACCCACACACTTCATCCCTGTTATCATTCTATCAATATCTCACGCCGATGATCCCTCGACTATCTTCTCGTGGATTGCTCCCTCTATATATGATATATCCATGACTTTGTTTCACACACATTGCATATGTTACGTTTTTTTGATTGAGATATCATCAACACATTTCCTCTGTTTTGCACAAACCATCTCTCTCACACCCACCCACGTACGTACCTGCACCTAAAGAAGAGGTGCATGCACGACGCTCGTACTCACGTCTCATTCCCGGCCACACCCGCGCGGGTACATGGTGGACTTCATTTCTGTATGAAAAGGCAAACCACGTGATAATTTGACGCGTGTAGCGGTTGTTTACCCGAAGGAGGATCCTGTACCACGAGTAGACGGAACAAAGTTCGACTTGACACATTAGTATTAAATAAAGATATATTCCTCAATGGCATGTACAGAATATAAAACAATTGTTGCCGAGAAAAAAGAAAAATCCGCTCCACTATATACAATGGAGCCTGCCTGCCGGGTTTTGTCTCTCGTCACAGTATCTCACACAAGGCGGTGGTGGCCTATCTCTCTCATCGTTGGTCACTGATCCGGCCACATCCCGTCCGCCGGCGAAAAGGGAGGACATGCATCATTTCTCTATTCGATGGCGTTTAGGCAGCACGTCTCGATCTACGGTACCCTCCATTCTGTCTGACCAAGCTCCGGCGCGGTAGGGCCTTCGCCACTTGCTTGCTGTCGTAGTATGGGAAGATCCCGGCTGCCGGCGCTCTCCTAGTTACATCTCGACGACCCTCAGGTACAACTTCCTCCGACCTTGCTCCACTGCCCATCTTCCCACGTTGCTGCATGTGGAAAATCCTACATGTGGATCTTCTTTAGTTGTTTGCTTAAAACATTTCTCGGTCGACGTACTTTCCATCTTGCAATCTCGTCCTCCAACCATTTTGATAAACCGCCATGCTACTATCTTCCCCTTATTACATGGATATGCTTCTTTTTTGTCGGCGTATGTGTCTACAACTTGTGTTATTGGGAAGTAATTGTTTCCTTTCTACGTCCTTTTGCAAACAGGGCTATCGATTTCACCTTGTTGCTATTGCGACCTTTTGGTGAACTGCACAAATCACTTTTTTCGTAAGTGTTTTGTGCAGTTCCACCAAAATTTCACACGGGCAATGTTTTTACATTTCTGTGGGACTGCAGAAAGGGAGATTGGTTTTGCTATCCTCCTCATCCGACTCCGTGCCTAATCTTCTCCAACAAGTAGTTGGTCCTAAAGAGAGATTGCAGAGGTGACCAGCTTCTGTTTGTGTGTGTTATGTTTCATCATCTTGTTCCACTATTATTGTAATCACACTAACTGAATATCTTTGCAAACAGGGATGATCAGCTTGATTTTAGTGGAGCTACACAAAATGATCGGATTGTGATGTTTCTCAATAAACCTCTCTTTTGGCTACAGAGCAGGGTGAAACCAGCTGCCAACCAATGAACACTGTGCCCAGGAAATGGAGCCATGCCTACAGACAACACCGATCAATTATATTTTTTTCTTTATTTGTACACCTTCTCACAACTTTCTCCTCAGTTGTGATGTGAATATTGGTGCTGATCTGTGAACCATTGAGATGCATTTGCAGCCATGGTTGTTTCATTTGTATTTGATGATGGAATTTTTTAACGAGACAATCTTGAGGCAAGAGCACACATGAATCCTAAGTTGAAACCTTCATAGCATCACAATACAATTTCATTGGGCTAGCCATAGTGGGATTAACTTAAGTAATAACATAACATATACCAAGAAAAAATTGCCAGATAATTTTACCCGCAAATAGTGACGTTCTTTTGGATAAAAATCATCTCGTATGACAATTTACCCACACTCCTCTCCACATTTGCAGATAAGGCCTTCCCTCGTTCATCCTTTTTCTCCCACAAGATAAAATACTCATACAAATGCATCTTGATGTTCCGTGCAACGCACAGGCATCTTGCTAGTCAAGATTTTAAATTTCAATCATTTTTTTGTGGAGATTTTTTTTGAATTTTGTTTTGATGTAAGTTTTTAAAAATTATTTTTAACGTGACTTGAAATTTTGTGATTAAAAGAGTTCGGACCCCACCAAAATATGCAAAATTGCGTTAATTGTTTTTTGTAGTGCCCAAAATATGGTCTGTAATGCTAATAAAAAGAATATGGGCTTCAAAATATCCTTAAGAATTAGCAAATGGGCTGTAAATTATTGAAAATAATGGCTAATGGGTTGTATGATGTTTTCCACAGATTTGGAGGCTGATTTCTGGGCCTAATTGGTTGACGATGACGCTGTCCTAATTTTTTTGACGCGTACGCAAGGCTTTCTCAACTTAGTCAAGACAGAGCAGTGACTGTTCGATGTCCATCCAACGGCGTCGTGCTTCTTCAATCTCTGATCTTCCTCCTCCAGCCACCCAAACCATGCCGGCGGGACTGCCTGCTCCCTCCTCCATGGCCGGCTGTGCTGCCGCCAGGCCATCCCTCTACCCACTCGCACATCCTGTTGTTTTTCGGCAACGTCAGCCTCACCCTGCAGCCGACCAATCAGCCCTCGTACTCCCTTCAACGTGGGCATCTGCTATTGTGGTTTCGCCGGCTCCGGGTTGTTCCCTTCCTGGGCCTTGCCCTTGTCCATCATGTTTGTGCTCTCGGCGAGGCGTGGTCAACATGGTCAACAAACAACAGCCATCGGAAGAGGGATATAAGTGGAGAGGCTGACAGTAGGGACCCACACAAGCAAGTGCCTCCTTATTACACGAAAACAGTGGGGCTTCTTCAGGTCGTTCTAGTCTGGGGACTCGCTGTCGTCCATCACCCTGGTTCTCTGAGCGGCGTGGTCAACGTGGTCAATGAACGACATCCATCGGCAGATGACTGTACATAGAGAGGCTGACAGCTGGGTCCACGGCCGCATGAAAGGAAGTGACTCTTTATTACGCGCAAAATAATGATTCCTCCACCTGACAGCTGGGACCCACCAGAAGGGCCTACTAAGTTGATGCAGACAGAGGGCTTTGTCAACTTAGTCAATATGAACGATTCTAGCTCCAGTGACCGTATGATGTCCATCCAATGGCCGTAGTGCTTCTTCAACATCTGGTCTTCTTGCTCCAGTCGCCCAAACAAGCGCCGATCGTGCCGCCTGCTCCTGCCTCCGATGGCCGGCTCTACTGTCGCACGGGCCTAACCGCCCCATCCTACTGCAACCTCTGGCGAGGGCATCCCTCTACTCACCCACAACCCATGTTATTCTGAAGCGACAGCAGCCTCACACCGCAACCGGACCCGTCAACCCTCGTACTCCTCTCCGCATGGGCTTCCACTGCCGCGTCTTCCCTGGATCCGTGTCGTCCCCTTCCTAGTCCTCACCGTCGTCCACCACCTTGGTGCTCTCTGCGCGGCATGTTCAATGTGGTCAAGGAACGACTTCCATTGGGAGAGTATTGTACGTGGAGAGGCTGACAGCTGGGTCCATGGCCGCAGCAAAAAAGTGCAACCATATTACGCGTAAAATAATTATTCCTCCACCTAACATTAGGGACCCACCATAAGGGCCTATGTATTTCGTGAAAAAATGTTTTCCCAGCTAACGGCTTAGACCCACCAGTTGTATCTTCGCACGGAAGGAAGTGCGGCCATATTACAGGCAAAAAAATGAAGACTCCCCCTGCTAGCAGGGACCCACCTTAGTGTGAGGCTAACTTGTGGGTCTACTAAGTTGACGCAGACGGAGGGCTTTGTCAACTTAGTCAATATGAACGATTCTAGCTCCAGTGATAGTATGATGTCCATCCAACGGCCATAATGCTTCTTCAACCTCTAGTCTTCTTGCTCCAGTCGCCCAAACGAGCGCCGATCGTGCCGCCTGCTCCTGCCTCCGATGGCCGGCTCTGCTACCGCACATGCCTGACCGCCACACCCTACTCCAACCATTGGCCAGGCCATCCCTCTACACACCCACAACCCCTATTATTCTGCGTGATAGCAACCTCACACCACTGTCGAACCCGTCAACCCTCATACTCCTCCCCGCGTGGCCATCCACTATCGCGTCTTCCCCGGCTCTGCATCATCCCCTTCCTAGGCCTTGCCGTCATCCACCGCCTTGGTGCTCTCGGCGCGGCGTGGTCAATGTGGTCAAGGAATGACTTCCATCGGGAGAGTAATGTACGTTGAGAGGCTGATAGCTGGGTCGATGGCCGCAGCAAAAAAGTACAACCTTATTACGTGTAAAATAATTATTCCTCCACCTGACATTAGGGACCCACCAGAAGGGCCTCTGTATTTCGTGAAAAAATGTTTCCCCTGCTGTTGGGGATATAACTATTAGGTATGACCCGCCCAGGAGGTGCCAGATTATACCTATGGTGATTCATAATATGAAGCCCAAGATGATATTTGAAGATGGCGATTCTCAATTTAGGTCCTAAGGCCCAAAGGCGGCTTAAGTCCCGTAGAGATAAACCGCCATATATATGTATAACTTGTATTATAAGGAAAGAATAGATAGTCACCGAGCCGGACAATGTTTATGAGCCGGCCGGGACTCTGTGAGCCGCTGGGCGTCGACCTTGTATATAAAGGGACGACCCGGCGGTGGTTCAGGACAAGAAACAAGAGATCGAAAGCTAGGTCTAGCGAATTTGCTCCCTGGTAATCTAGACATAAGCAATACCACCCAAAACTGGATCGTAGGATTTTACCTTCACCGCAAGGGGACGAACCAGTATAAACCCTGTGTCCTTTATCCTGTTTAACCCCTTTAAGCTTCCTAGTTGCGATGGCTCCACGACTAAGTCCTTCTGCTAGGACATCTGTCGTGACCTTTCCATGACAGTTGGCACCCACCATGGGGCCAGCGCACGGTGGATTCGAGTTCTTAAAGGGCAGCTTCAAAGGGCTGAAGGGATACGTTGTGGGCCGGATGACCAAGAGTCATCGCGGCAAGCTCTACATCGACGATGCAGGCTGGGGCCCCAAGGCCGGCTCAATTGATTACGGGTACCGGGTCCCCTTTGGTGGAGTCCACGTCTTCATCGACAATATCGGTGAATCGGGCCCTGAGACGGACATCTACACCGACATCATCAAGACGGCTCTGTGTGCGAGACCTGCCCGAGTTCAGCCTGCCGTGAGGCATGCCTTCGTGGAATGCATCCATGGAGAGGAATTTTCTGAAGGGTCTATGTCCAGCGGTGAGACGGCCATCTACTATGATGGTCAGTCATCCATGGGCGAGACTACTTTGTTGTATCAGCTGCAAGATGGTGGACTTGGGGGCTATTCCGATGGCGACAGTATTCCGGACCCCTTTGAGCCATCGAACAGAGTCGGGATCTTCATGGCTGGTACCCATCCTGGGCTAAATTCTTCAACTGCAGCAGCCATGACTTCCGGGTCAGTAGCGGTGATGGCAGCCGTGGCAGGAGGCCCTGCACGCCTGCCGGCTCAGGTTTTGATGGCTTTAATGGATAAATTGACGGCTCTGCTAACAGCCTGGTCTTCCTGGCGAATCAAGCTCAGCATGACACGGAGGTGGCACAGTTACGTGAGGAGGTAGCACAAGAAGGAAGACCTGGCGGCAGAGGACGTCGGGATGGCCGCAGAACGAGCTGCTTTGGATGCTCAGGCCCAGCAGATTTAGTCAGAGGCTTTCCGGCTTACGATGGATCAGAACACGTCAGATGAGATCATGACGAGAAGGCACTAGTCCCATCTGCCTACGGTGTATGAGCCTAGAAACCTCTTCCGCACGTCCGGTGCAGGGTCGAGTAACCCGCCAGAGATAAACCAGGCTACGGAGCCCGGGGCAGGAACGCCAGTTCAGCCACGCGTGACGGAACCCCCTTGTCTGAATACTGCTCCGCCTCAGTACTTACCGACTCCATCGGATCACTATTCCAATCTATTGTAGAACATGATTGCTGCGGCAGTGCGATTAGCGGCTCTCCCGGTGGATGGCGACTCTCCAACGGCGGTTGAAACACGAAGCGTCAGAGAACTACTTCAAACAGCCTTGGCGCAGTAGGAGGCATACTCTTACAGTCGAGACAGGATTCACTCAACCCCTCGTCCAAGGCGGAGCCAGAGTTATAGCAGGCACATGGACTCACCGACCGTTTCAAGCAACGCCCATCACCGTGATCAGCCGCGCGGGCACGACTCGGCACGTGATGGAGCTCTTAACTTGAGTGATCAGGACAGAGTGCGTCAACAAACTGAGCAGGTGGCTCACCAGCCCCTTCCGGTTTATCCGACGACTTCGATTGAGGCAGGCGTGACCTCTAGGTCTACAGGTGTACCCTGTTTGGTGTCGGCTCTGGGTAATAAGCGTTTACCCAAGGATTTCAAAGGACCTTGAAAGGTGCCTAATTACACAGCCGATTTACCCCCTGAGGCATGGGTTGAAAGTTATGAGATGGCCATGGAGCTTCTGGAGGTCAGTGATGTTGCGTGTGCCAAATACTTCACCATGATGCTGGACGGAACGGCCCGTACTTGGTTAAAAGGGCTGCCTGCCAACTCCATCGGGTCATGGGACGAGTTGAAGGCCCGGTTTATTCAGAACTTTAAAGACACATGCAAGCAGCCCATGTTGATTGTGGACTTGACTAATTGCAAGCAGGAAGATGGTGAATCCACGACCCATCAGGTGCGTCTGGTCAAATCTATCTTACATTCATCCGATAACATGAACGCCGGCTCTGCAGTCTTAACATTGGAGAAAAGTTGTCATTTTTTGCCTCTTAAGCAGAAGCTGGGGCGGCTCAAGCGTGATTGTAATGACATGGGCTAGCTGATGACGGCTCTAGTCAACTATGCCGACTCTGATAGTACTAAGGACCCCGATTTTGGCGATGAGAAGATAGGGAAGGGAAAGAAGAACGGCAATGCTAAGGGTTCGCAGCCTAACCTGGCGAATGCACAAGGTAATGGTAAACACAAGGCTGATGGTAGCTCGGAGTTCGTGGCTAACACCAATGCGCAAGGCAACAATCAACATCGTAAGGGGAGGCCGCCTCCTCGGACCGGCGGGTCAGGTCCTCCTCTTGAGCAGTTGCTGAATGAGCCCTGTCCGGGGCATGGCTCGCATGGGAAGCCAGCCACTCACCTTTGGAAAGATTGTACGACTATGAAGGCTTTCAAAAATTCCAATGCGTTTGACAACGATCAAGGGCCGGGCGGCGGCTCAGGTGGTAGCGGTTCTCATGGCCCGGGTTATGGAGGTGGCGGTTCTAATTCCGGCTTTTGGGGCCACCAAAATAATCAGGGTGGATATAATCAAGGTAGCCAGGGTGGTTACAATCAGATGTCCGGCCAGGGGAGTCAGCAGCAGCAGCAATCTGGATATCAGAGTCATCTGATGAAGTTGAATAGCGGGAAATATCACATTTTCACCACAAGCTTGTGCAAACGGGATCAAAAGCTTCACAAGAGGGTTGTGAACACCATTGAACCAGCAGTTCCCCGCTACTTGCGATGGTCTAAGCAGCCCATTATGTGGAGCCACGCGGATCTCCTGCCCCGAGTTGATAATCTGGATCACTTGGCTTTGGTGGTGGCACCTCAAGTTGGTGGATACAAGTTTACTAAGGTGCTCATGGATGGAGGTAGTAGCATTAATATCCTTTATTACGAGACCTTCCATCGCATGGGGTTAACTGATAAGAATCTTAAGCAGTCCAATATTATTTTCCATGGTGTGGTCCCTGGTAAGTTGGCATACCCCGTTGGCAAGATTGAACTGGAAGTAGCCTTTGGAGATGAGCATGATTCCAGGGCTGAGAAGTTAACTTTTGAAGTGGTCAAGATCAAGAGCTCGTACCATGCTCTGTTTGGACGGTCGGCTAAAAGTACAAGTGCTCCCTGGGTGGTTTTGGTAATTAATGTCAACATATCTCTTGTTGGACTAACACTTTTATCTAGTTATTTTCATATAAGTTCAACAATGAAGTCACATGAACTAAAAGATGTGGAACCCCTTCAAGATGCTAAGGACAAAGGATTAGCTCAAGCTTCAAGCTCAAGATTCTACATTTTATATTTTAGTGATCCAAGATCACATTGAGTCTATAGGAAAAGCCAATACTATCAAGGAGGGATTAGGTGTTGCTTAATGAGTTTCTTGCTTCATAATGCTTAGTGATATGCTCTAAAACCCTCAACAACTTTCCCACATCCACATATGAAACCAAAAGTCAAACTCGGCCCCACCGATTCTTTCTATCCGGCGCCACCGAGTTCAGATGTCATAGCCACTGCCACAAACCCTAGGCAAATCAGTCTCACCGATAGGGATCTCAGTCTCACCGAGATGGGATTGTAATCTCTCTGTGTATGTCCATTATCAAAATCGGTCTCACCGAGTTTGAGTAATCGGTCCTACCGAGATTACAATGCAAACTCTCCGTTTCCTTTTTGTAACATTTCGGTCCCACCATGATGAGCGAATCGATCACACCGAGTTTGCCTGGCCAACTCTCTGGTTAGCTTACTACCAAATTCGGTCTCATCGAGTTTGTGTAATCGGTCTCACCGAGATTACGTTATGCCCTAACCCTAACCATATCGGTCCTACTAAGTTGCATGTCGGGTCCCACCGAAAACCCTAACGGTCACTAGGTTTACTAAATCGGTCTTACCGAGTTTGTTGATTCGGTCCCACCGAGATTGGTAAATTGTGTGTAATGGTTAGATTTTGTGTGGAGGCTATATATACCCCTCCACCTCCTCTTCATTCGTGGAGAGAGCCATCGGAACAAACCTACACTTCCAACTTACCATTTCTGAGAGAGAACCACCTACTCATGTGTTGAGGCAAAGATATTCCATTCCTACCATATGAATCTTGATCTCTAGCCTTCCCCAAGTTGCTTTCCACTCAAATCTTCTTTCCACCAAATCCAAATCCAGTGAGAGAGAGTTGAGTGTTGGGGAGACTATCATTTGAAGCACAAGAGCAAGGAGTTCATCATCAACACACCATTTGTTACTTCTTGGAGAGTGGTGTCTCCTAGGTTGGCTAGGTGTCACTTGGGAGCCTCCGACAAGATTGTGGAGTTGAACCAAGGAATTTGTAAGGGCAAGGAGATCGCCTACTTCGTGAAGATCTACCGCTAGTGAGGCAAGTCCTTCGTGGGTGACGGCCATGGTGGGATAGACAAGGTTGCTTCTTCGTGGACCCTTCTTGGGTGGAACCCTCCGTTGACTCGCGCAGCCGTTACCCTTCGTGGGTTGAAGTCTCCATCAACGTGGATGTACGATAGCACCACCTATCGGAACCACGACTCAAAAATCACCGTGTCTCCAAATTGCGTTTGAAATCTCCAAACCCGTCCCTTTACATTCTTGCAAGTTGCATGCTTTATTTTCCGCTGCTCATATACTCTTTGCATGCTTGCTTGAATTGTGTTAAGATTGCTTGACTTGTGCTTATTTTGCTAAAATCTGCCAAAGACTAAAATTGGGAAAAGGTTAAGTTTTTATTTGGTCAAGTAGTCTAATCACCCCCTCTAGACATACTTCAAGATCCTACACCGGCTTATGCCAAGTTCATGGCACGGCCATGTTATGTTTATCTGCAGCTCAAGATGCCGGGTTACAAGGGGACTATCACAGTGCATGAGAGTTGGAAGATAGCTTTGGAGTGTGAAGAAGGTGACGCTGCTTATGCTGAGTCTATCTGTGCAGCAGAGGAGTTGAAATTTTATAAGGATAATGTTGACCCGGTGGATATGACGTCTTTGAATAAGCCAACTATAGAGCATGAGCCGGTGATGACGTTTAAATCAGCCGATGACACCAAGCTCGTTGACTTTGTTCCTGACGATTCATCCAAGCAATTCAGTATCAGTGCTAATCTGGATCCTAAATAGGAAAGCGCGCTCATCGAGTTCATCTGTGAGAACCGGGAGATCTTTGCATGGAAACCTTCTGACATGACGGGTGTACCAAGGGAACTCGCTAAGCAAACTCTCAATATTGATCCAAAATTTAAGTCGGTCAAGCAATTCCTTCATCGCTTCAACAAGGAGAGGCGTAAGGCCATTGGCGAAGAACTGGCCCGGCTCTTGGCAGCTGGGTTTATCATTGAAGTTTTTCACCCTGAGTGGTTGGCTAATCCAGTGCTAGTGCTTAAGAAGAATGGCACTTGGCGTATGTGTGTGGATTACATGGACTTAAACAAGGCTTGTCCGGCTGATCCTTTTGCTCTCCCTCATATTGATCAAATCATTGATGCTACGGCGGGATGTGAGCGTTTGAGTTTTTTGGATGCTTATTCTGGTTATCATCAGATCAAGATGGCAGTTAAGGACTAGGAGAAGACAACCTTTATCACTCCCTTTGGAGCCTTCTGCTATGTATCTATGCCCTTTGGGCTCAAGAGTGCCCAGGCGACTTACTAGCGCTGTGTGCAGAATTGTCTTCACAATTAGATTGGGCGCAATGTTCATGCCTATGTGGATGATATTATGGTAAAATCCAGAGAGAAGGAAACTTTGATAGATGATTTAAAGGAAACCTTTGATAATCTCTGGGTCTACAATATGATGCTTAACCGGGCCAAGTGTGTCTTTGGTGTACCGGCAGGCAAACTTTTGGGATTTCTGGTTTCTAATAAAGGCATTGAGGCTAACCCGGAGAAGATCAAGGCCATTACCTCTTTGGCAAAACCAAAGTGTATCAATGATGTTCAGCGTCTGGCGGGTCGTATTGCTGCTTTAAGCCGGTTCATAAGCCAGTTAGGAGAGAAGGCTATACCGCTGTATCAGATGATGAAGAAAACAAATGACTTCATCTGGAGTGATGTTGCGAACGACGCGTTTGAAGACTTGAAGAAACAGGTTGTTGAGCCGCCAGTCCTTGCTACTCCCATTGACAAGGAGCCGTTGTTGCTTTATGTGGCTGCTAATGCCCAGGCTGTCAGTGTGGCTATTGTGGTGGAACGGAAGGAGGCGGGGAAGGAATATCTGGTTCAACGACCGGTTTATTATATCAGTGAAGTGCTCATTGAGTCCAAGCAGAGGTATGCACATTGACAGAAGCTTGTTTATGGGGTGTTCATGGCGAGCCGGAAGCTTAAGAAATATTCATCCCATCACTGTGGTCAGTTCTGCTCCTTTTGGAGATATTATTCAAAAGAGAGAAGCCACAGGGCGAGTAGCCAAGTGGGCTATCGAGCTTGGACCTCATGGTTTAAAATATATGCCTTGCACTACTATCAAGTCTCAAGCATTGGTGGATTTCATCAATGACAAGACATAGCTGCAAATGCCTAAAGAGAAGCCAGATAACACATATTGGACGATTCACTTTGATGGATCCAGGCAAATGGAAGGCTCGGGGGCTGGAGTCATCTTAGCTTCCCCTCGAGGTGACAAGTTTTGTTATGTTCTGAGGTTGATGTTTCCCTATACTAACAATGCAGCTGACTATGAAGCCTTGCTCCATGGTCTTTGGATGTCTAAGGAGATGAACTTAAGACGGGTGAGGTGTTTTGGCAACTCAGACTTGGTAGCTCAGCAAGTTTCAGGCAAATGGGATTCTAAAGACCCGCTCATGGTGGCTTATCACCGTGAGGTTGATGCTATTGTGGGACACTTCAAGGGTTATTAGGTGGAACACATTGATCGCACAAAGAATGAGGCAGCTGATGCTTTGAGCCATTTGGGATCTTAGCGTAAGCCGGTGCCACCTAACACTTTCTTGGACGTTCTGCATAACCCCTCTGCCAAATTGCCTACAGAAGAATATTTGGCTATTCCTGACCTGGAGGCGCAGTTGGTGGCGGCTCTTCACGCTATCCCAAATGGGACAGTGCCATATTTGGCTTATATGACCCGAGGCGAGTTGCCCGAGGATGAAACATTAGCCAGGCAGATAACCCGGCGGTCTAAACAAATGACAATTGCCAATGGTGAGTTACACCGTCACAGTGTCACTGGGGTGTTTCAACATTGCGTCTCTCCTGAAGAAGGCCGTGAGATCCTTCATGAGATTCATGAAGGGGATTGTGGTCATCATACCGGTTCAAAGTCCCTGGTGGCCAAAGCTCTTCATCATGGATTTTATTGGCTGACGGCTCATGTTGATGCAGAGGACTTGGTCAGTAAATGTGACGGTTGCCAGAAATTTTCACGGCGAGCTCATGTGTCGGCTCAAGAATTGAGGATGATTCCCATCACTTGGCCATTTGCAGTTTGGGGGCTTGATATGGTTGGGCCTTTCAAAAGGTCCAAGGATAAGAAGACCCACCTCTTGGTGGTGGTTGATAAATTTACAAAGCGGGTTGAGGCAGACCCGGTCAGTAAGTGTGATGCAGCCATGATGGTTCAATTTCTCAAAAGGTGATTTTTTTGCTTTGGTTTTCCATACATCATTAGAACTGACAACGACACTAATCTGTCCAAGGGCGCTATGGAGGAGTTTTGTCAACGTGAACATATTCAACTTGACGTTTCGTTAGTGGCTCACCCCCAGTCCAATGGTCAAGCTGAAAGAGCCAATCAAGAAATTTTGAAAGGCATCAAGCCCCGGCTTATGGTTCCTTTGCAACGGATGCTGGGTTTTTGGGTGGAGGAGTTACCTTCAGTGTTATGGAGTATCAATACTACCCCCCAACAGATCTACGGGTTACACGCCTTTCTTCATTGTTTATGGAGCAGAGGCGATTCTTCCTAGCGACATCCGTCATGATTCGCCACGCGTGGCGGCTTACGTTAAACTGATAATGAACAAGCACGTCAAGATGCACTTGACCTGTTAGATGAGAAGTGTGACCTGGAGGCAGCCCGCTTGGTGATTTACCAACAGGACCTGCATCGTTATCACAGCCACCGGGTTAAGTCCAGAACCTTTCAAGAAGGTGATTTGGTGCTCCAGCTCATCCAGGATCAAACTGATGCACACAAGTTATCCCCACCTTGGTAAGGGCCCTTTGTGGTCAGCAAGAACTTGAGCAATTGGTCATACTACCTTATCGATGCTCGAGAGCACAAAGACTCATGTAAGCTGGAGGAGGAGACCCGCCGGTCATGGAATATTGCTCATCTTCGGCCTTACTACACATGAGCCACCGGCTCTTATGATGTACATATTTTTACCATGTATATATTATGATGATATAAATAAAGAAAGGCCTCTATCATTTTTTATCTTCAATAATGAGCCTTCTTCATCATATTTCAATGACCATTGGGGGCTGATCGTATTCGAATCTAGCTTATCTCCTTTGGCACAGCTTCCTGATCATATTTGAATCATAGTTATTCAAACCACTTGATCATTTGGGGGCTGGAGCGTATTCGAATCATAGCTTAACCCCTTTTGGTCCGACCCGGATCATATCGAATTAGAGTCGTTAAATATTTAGACCCCTGGGGGCTGATCATATTCGAATATAGCTTAAATCCTTTGGCACAGCTTCCTGATCGTATTCGAATCATAGCTGTTCAAACAACTTGATCATTTGGGGGTTTGGTCGTATTCGAATCATAGCTTAACCCCTTTTGGTCTGACTCTAATCGTATTCAAATCAGAGTCGTTAAAAAATGTCTCAAGGTCATTTGGGGGCTTCCTGTTCAAACATAGGTGTCATTCACCAAAGAGAACATAGCTATCGATGGCCACTTGATCCACGCAATGCCAAAAGCCACTTGGGAGCTTCCTGTTCAAACATAGGTTTCATTCACCAAAGAGAACATAGCCATTAACCCTTTTGGTCCGGCTTACTGATTGTACTCGAATCAGAAGCCTTGTGTTTTCTCTCTTTTTGATTTAAGATTTTTGAAACAGTCTTTCGGGTTTCTCTTGATACTCTTTTTTTGCCTACGTCTGAAGAATATATGTGGTTTTAGTTATCCCAGCCTAACTTTGGATAATAAGTGGCTAGCATATGAGAATCATAAAACACTCGAAAGTTTTGGCTTCTATATTGGGTTATCACCCATACTGCATAGGTCACATAAACCGGCAGTACAATTCAATATCACAGGTATGATATTGTTATTATAGTTATGTTTTAAGTTCTGGTTCATACCAGTTTTATCCATGGCTATTTTTTACACAAGAGTGGTTAGATGTGAGATATTATGACCTACCCTGCGGTAAACCGCCAAGGGTTCTTGTCATCTATTTCTATGTGTAGGATAATTCAAGGATTTTCTTACGCACAAGTCTAACAAATGATAAGTGTAACGAGGATAAATATCAAAGGGCGGCTTAACAATATTGAGCACCAAAAACGTGCACGACGGCACGACAGAGCAAAGTTATTGCTACCCTATTACATGACTCCCCGAGTCTCAATGATCAACTTTTTTTTCAAAGTCACAGGTATGAACCGCCCAGCGGATCAATCTTCTTGCCTCTACTGGCTTGAGGTTTCTGGATCATCCCTCTCCAGGTCTTCGTCCTGCTCTAGTTCCCCGAAGGCGGGCGATGACCAGTCAATGCCACTTAACGCTTGAAATTTAGCCTCGTCATCAATAAGCTCTTCCGGGTTAACTTCGGGAGCGAAAGTGTGCTTACGGATTGGGGGTATCAAATCTTGCACTTTATAAGACGGTGTTGGCATTTTCTAATTCTCCAAATCATAAGCCGGCTGATATTGGGACAGATCGGTTTCACTGGCAATCAGGCTAGCCAAAGGACGGATTTCTTTCACACAGGCGGAAAAGCCTTTCTTGCTAAAAGGGGTGCCATCTTCTTTTAAGCTCGGGCACCCGGTTGATAGGTCAGACGGGTCTAGTTCTGGTAGCCAAGCTTTGGCCCGACTTAAAGCTGAGACAGCTCCGGCTCTTACACATGATCTCTTCATCTCCCCAACTCTCTGAGGAAGCACAGAAAGCTTTCTCAGCATGTCTACTAAAAGTGCTGGTGTTCAATTTGATGGAGAAATTGTGGCCAAGGCATGCTGCGTCCCAGTATAAAGTTGTTCCACCAGCGTGTAAACCGCTTTGAACTTCACAAGCATGTCTTGGTTAAGGTTGGTGATTCTGGGACCTACATAGTAATCACAAATGAGTTAAAGGCAGTTCATATGATCTAGAGGGATATTCAACTTTGACAGTTATAAGGCAGCTTACCAAAGATAGCTGAGACCATCTGAGACCCATGGCGTTTTAAGCCGGACAATTCAGTTGTTACCTCTTCAAGAGCCACCTTTGCTTTTTCAGCTTGTTGGGTCAAAGCAATCTTTTCTTCAGCTCAGGCGTTTTTCTTGGTTTCAAAGCCGGCTTTCAGTTTTTCTGTTTCAGACACGCTGAATTCAAATTTTGAGTTTGCCCTCCGGGTCTCAGTCTCCTGCAGCTCCAGGCGATTCTTCAATTCAGACAGTTCTGATTGCAGTTGAACAGTGCTGGTCTGCACATATACCGGATCAAAATCATAAAGATTAGTACACAATATGAAGTCCCAAGCACTTTGCAAGCAAGAGTACTTGGCACTTGGGGGCTAATGTCTGCCGAAAAGCTTATTTATGTGGCGGGTTATGTGAATAAGTCCCAAGCACTTTGCAAGCAAGAGTAGTTAGCACTTGGGGACTAATGTATATTGTTGTTCAAAACTACACAAGTAATGTTATCTTTTACACAAGAATTTAAAGGACCGGCTCATTCATGCTGATTAAACCGGCCCTTGGGGACTATGGATTAAGCTGGAAATTAAAAGATTTTACCAAAGAATATTACATATGTTCATGGTTCATCTAAGTCTACAGCATATTCTTCATAAACAGTAGACTTGGAGGCTAGCATAATAGGCATAACTCAATCAAGGAAGAGCTCATACCTCAAACTTCTGGTGCATCTCCTTCACCATATCTACTTCAAGCTCGCGGCCACTATGCACCTGACTAAGATAACCAGAAAAAACTTTGCCAACACTCAATTGGGAGTAGTCAGCAACATCAAATCTGACTTTACGTCATTCAATGCGTTCCTCCTTGGCAGAATGCTTAGGCAGCACAGAGGGCCTTCCTGGCTCTCTAAAGCCGGTGGCAGGAATCACCACGTCTTCATCATGTGCATCAACCGTCTTTGGTGGACTAGAGACTTCAGGATTTAAAGATTCATCAATGACTCGCTCCAGAGGGGGGTCAGAAGTTTCCAGCGGTCTTCAAGAATCGGCTTAGAAGTTGGAGGGATGGAAATTTCAGGCGCTGGAGTCCACTGCTCCGGCTCAAGGACCTTGGGATCTTCATCCGTCTTGTTCTTCTTTGCCCTTTTGCTAGGCTTGGCTTTTCCGCTGCATGAGTCATGAAGTCAATATACACATAAAAGGATTAGAATGAGTAAGTGATGAGTAAGTTGCTATTACACAGGAGCGATCTTGAAAGCCGGCATGTTGGATTGAATTGAATCGCCGGAAGAGAAATGAGATGTATCCTGATAATTTGAGTCGGAATAGTTGAGTGGTTGACGAGTAAGACCCGCCAAAGGGTAAAAAGAGTTTAAGTTGGGGGTGACCTCATTTCGACGCTTCCTTGGTGTGTCTGGTAAGACGGAAGAGAGTTCCAAGTCTTTGCTTGTTCGAGTCTACCACCAGCTCTCGTGTTGTTGTTGCTTCAGAATAAAGTGAGGATCCAGATGAGCTAAGGAGTGTGAAAATCTTACTTTCCGGGTTACTCTTCGGATTCTTTGTCTTGGCAAAGGCTTGGAGTCGGAGAAAATAATATTTACCTCTTCTTCCACTCCCTGACTTGTTCCCGTGTCATCCTAATGATAATCAGTGTTAATAAGATGGTTAAAAAAGGAGCCAAGAGAGTCAAGAGCTACCTCTGACTCAGAGGAGTCGTCCGGTTGAAGCAAGTCAGAAGTACTGGGCTTTTCCCCCTCTTTTTGGTAGCCTTCCTGGCGGCTCTCTTAGCCTTCCTGACTCTTTTTGCAGCCTCATGGTCATATTTTTTCCTCCAAAATTTCTCGTCAGCCTGTGAAAGTCATCAAAAGTGAATTAAGATAAAGTGACAAAGATGAAGGAAAATTAACTAAGGTTGGCGGCTTACCGCTAGTGCCGGGTTAGACTTATAAAAAGGGCTCAAGCCCACCTTGCTGCAGTCTGCTAGGCTCTCACTCAGAAGAGATTTTGTCATCTCATTGATAGCAGCGACAGTTAAGTCCTCAGAACTATGGCGCAGTGGATCTTCTTCTCGCCCGTGTAAGTACACATTAATCCAAAGCGGAGGCTCAAGGGAATGACCCACCATGCAACCCAACACCGGACCAAATCAATGCCATTTAAGCCATTGCCCAACAGAGCCTTGACTTTGGTAATAGTAGGGGAGATCTTCTGGCGTTCTGCAGCTGTCAACTTGTCGTGGAGAGGATGGTTCGATTCGAGACACAGAGCACGAAAGCCGAGCAGAGGGTTCTCATTAGCCGGAGAAGTATCTTGGCAGTAGAACCATGTCTGGTTCCAATCTTTGGGATGACTTGGCGGCTGCGCATAAGGAAAAATGGCGTCTCTCCGCCGTTGGAT
Organism: Triticum dicoccoides; assembly: GCF_002162155.2. Taxonomy (NCBI): domain Eukaryota; kingdom Viridiplantae; phylum Streptophyta; class Magnoliopsida; order Poales; family Poaceae; genus Triticum; species Triticum dicoccoides. Next base: position 26,276,112 of record NC_041393.1, on the reverse strand, counting down.
TGAAACCCTGCCATGTTCCAAGCTAGGTTTGTTGGAGTATTCATTCTGGCGGTTCAAGTAAAAGTACTCTGAATAATTCCACAGTGGGCTCCTCTTGAAGGTAGACTTTGCAGAACACTTGGAAATTGCATATGTTAGACACAGAGTTGGGTCCGATGTCTTGAGGGTGGAGATCAAAAAAAATCTCAGAACGTCCCTGAAGAACATAGAGTCGGGCAGTGAAAAGCCCTGGTTCATGTGATCAGTGAAGACGATAACTTCCTCTTCTTTGGGCTGAGTTTTTTCTTCCGTCGGTTCAGGGGGGGCGGTAAGACATGACATGCTTTTTGGGCAGATGGCCAGTTTTCACAAAATCTTCAAGTGCACTTTCCGTGACGATGGAGAGAACCCAAGTACAGGAAGTGGTTGTTTTGGGCGGCATTGTGAAGAAGGAAGCCTAATAATAATAAATTTGCCGGTTCAAATTTAGGAAGGAGGAAAAAGTATTACAACACATATTCAGAATGGTGGCTTATAAAGGGGACTAATGGTATATGACTAATTATGTCAGGTTATCTAAGCCACCATGAGCAGTTTTGATGTTATCTATTGAGTATTGCAATTGAAGTCGGTGGTATCAGCCGCCATGACTAGGCGGATCTATCGAGATGCAGCTTTTTGCTAAGTATGGCACAAACATATTTCATAGATTGCAAGTATTATTTCAGATCAGCGGCAGTTCATAAAAAGGAAATAATCCAAGACCTAAAAAGCCAGTACAGGGACTTCATAAGCTCTAATGAGATCTCTTTACAAATAAAGGGGGTCCGCTGGTATTGAAGGTGAAGGCAAAATAACTACCGCATAAGTTATATACTGTTTTTAGATCAAAGGATGCTACGATGAAGGAATTATGAAGAAACCACGAAGAACACGACGAATAGTCAGAACCCTAATGTGATCTGATGCGCTGGAGGAAAAGCACTTACAGATGCAGATTCAACTGCGGTGGGGCACCGGCGTACTCTGATCCAACACAGGTTGATACAGCGGCCAATGTTGAGGACGACGAGGTGCTCTGCAGCGGCAGCAGAGCTCGAGCGGCAGAAGGTCGCGAGAGGAAGAATATGATGGAAAAGGGGGAGAATGAGAAGAAGACTGGTCATGTCTATTTATAAGGAAAGGCTGATAAGTGGGTGCGAAAAACGAGGAGACCAAAACATGGTTATCCAGCTTCCCAGACGCCTCGATTTTCGAAATGGTTATTAAGGTAAAGATCCATTGTGATATGTTGGATAAAATATGAATTAATGGCAGGTGACGTCATGGCGGGTTATCACAAATCCAGAAGATGATGTCATGGCGGGTTATAAAATCTCGCACAGATGAAGAAGAGAAGATTTTTTCTAAGTATTGAAGATTGACATGAACCAGTTCAAATCAACCTGGGGCCTAATGTTCGGGATATAACTATTAGGTATGACCCACCCAGGAGGGGCGGATTATACCTATGGCGATTCATAATATGAAGCCCAAGACGATATTTGAAGATTGTGGTTCTCAGTTTAGGGCCCAAGGCCCAAAGGCGGCTTAAGGCCCATAGAGATAAACCGCCATATATGTATAACGTGTATTATTAGGCAAGAATAGATAGTCACCGAGCCGGACACTGTTTATGAGCCGGTCGGGACTCTGTGAGCCGCTGGGCGTTAACCTCTGTATATAAAGGGACGACCGGCAGCGGTTCGGGACAAGAAACAAGAGATCGAAAGCTAGGTCAAGCGAATTCGCCCCCTGGTAATCGAGACATAAGCAATACCACCCAAAACTGGATCGTAGGCTTTTACCTTCACCGCAAGGGGCTGAACCAGTATAAACCATGTGTCCTTTGTCCCGTTTAACCCCTTTAAGCTTCCTAGTTGCGATGGCTCCACGACTAAGTCCTTATGCTAGGAAATCTGCCGTGACCTTTCCATGACACCTGTTGAAAGCTCGGACCCACCAGCTGTATCTTCGCACGCAAGGAAGTGCGGCCATATTACGGGAAAAAAAATGAGGACTCCCCCTGCTAGCGGGGACCCACCATAGTGGGAGGCTAACTTGTGGGCCTACTAAGTTGACATGGATGGAGGGCTTTGTCAACTTAGTCAATATGAACGATTCTAGCTCCAGTGACCGTACGATGTCCATCCAACGGCCTTAGTGCTTCTATAACCTCTGGTCTTCTTGGTCCAGTCTTCCAAATGAGCGATGGTCGTGCCGCCTGCTCCTACATCCGGTGGCTGGCTCTGCTGCAGCGCAGGCCTGACCGCCCCACCCTACTCCAACCTCTGGCCAGGCCATCCCTCTACTCACCCACAACCCCTGTTATTCTGTGGCGGCAGCAACCTCACACCGCAGCCGAACCCATCAACCCTCGTACTCCTCTCCACCTGGGAAACCACTGTCGCATCTTCCCCGGCTCCGCGTCGTCCCCTTCCTAGGCCTCGCCGTCGTCCACCGCCTTGGTGCTCTCGGTGTGACGTGCTCAATGTGGTTGAAGAACGACTTCCATCGGAAGAGTACTATACATGGAGAGGGTGACAGCTGGGTCCATAGCCACAACAAGGAAGTGCAACCTTATTATGCTTAAAATAATTATTCATCCACCTGACATTAGGTACCCACCAGAAGGGCCTCTATATTTCACGAAAAAATGTTTCCCCCACTGACAGCTTGGACCCACTAGCTGTATCTTCGCACGGAAGGAAGTGCGGCCATATTACGGGTAAAAAAATGAAGACTCCCCCTGCTAGCTGGGACCCACCATAGTGGGAGGCTGACTTGTGGGCGTACTAAGTTGACGCAGACGGAGGGCTTTTTCAACTTAGTCAATATGACCGATTCTAGCTCCAGTGCCCGTATGATGTCCATCCAACGGCTGTAGTGCTTCTTCAACCTCTGGTCTTCTTGCTCCAGCCGCCCAAACGAGCGCCGGTTGTGCCACCTGCTCCTGCCTCCGGTGGCCGGCTCTGCTGCCGTGCAGGCCTGACTGCCCCACCCTACTCCATTCTCTAGCCAGGACATCCCTCTACTCACCCGCAACCCCTGTTATTCTGCGGCGACGGCAGCCTCACACCACAGCTGAACCCGTCAACCCTCGTACTCTTCTCCATGTGGGCATCCACTGCCGTGTCTTCCCCGGCTCCATGTCATCCCGTTCCTAGGCCTCGTTGTCGTCCACCTCCTTGCTGCTCTCGACGTGGCGTGGTCAATGTGGTCAAGGAATGACTTCAATCGAAAGAGTACTGTAAGTGGAGAGGCTGACAGCTGGGTCCATGGCCGCAACAAGGAAGTGTAACCTTATTACGTGTAAAATAATTATTCCTCCACCTGACATTAGGGACCCACCGTAAGGGCCTCTATATTTCAAAAAAAAAATGTTTCCCCCACTGACGGCTCGGACCCACCAGCTGTATCTTCGCACGCAAGGAAGTGCGACCATATCACGGGCAAAAAAATGAAGACTCCCCCTGCTTGCTGGGACCCACCATAGTGGGAGGCTGACTTGTGGGCCTACTAAGTTGACATGGATGGAGGGCTTTGTCAACTTAGTCAATATGAATGATTCTAGATCCAGTGACCGTATGATGTCCATTCAACAGTCATTGTGCTTCTTCAACCTCTGGTCTTCTTGCTACAGTCGCCCAAACGAGCGCCGGTCGTGCCGCCTACTCCTGCCTTCGGTGGCCGGCTCTGCTGCCGCGCAGGCCTGACCGCCCCATCCTACTGCAACCTCTGGCTAGGCCATCCCTCTACTCACCCACAACCCCTGTTATTCTGCAGCGACAGTAGCCTCACATGGCAACCAAACCCGTCAATCCTCGTACTCCTCTCCGTGTGGGCATCCATTGTCGCGTCTTCCTGGCTCCGCATCGTCCCCTTCCTAGGCCTGTCTGTCGTCCACCACCTTGGTGCTCTCGGCGCAGCGTGGTCAATATGGTCAAGGAACGACTTCCATCAGAAGAGTACTGTACGTGGAGAGGCTGATAGCTGGGTCCACGGACGCAGCAAGGAAGTGCAACCTTATTACGCATAAAATAATTATTCCTCCACCTGACATCGGGGACCCACCGGATGGGCCACCGTATTTCGTGAAAAAAAACGTTTCTCCGTTGACTGCTGGGACCCACCAGCTACATCTTCGTACGCAAGGAATAACAGCCATATTACGGGCAAAAAAAATGATTCTCCCCCTGGCAACTGGGACCCATGAGCAATAACTTCGCACACAAGGAAGTACCTTCTTATCCTCCCTGACAGTCGGGACCCACCTGGTTGAAGCGTACGTAGCGTTGTCATTCTGGTCACGAACTTGGACGTACATACTACTCGATTGATCTGTCTGTAGGCTGCAGTGATGAACCATGACTGAGTAAGGAAGGGCATGTGTTGTAGTAGAGGCGCGGATGTAACATGTCACGCAGTCCCGTCAATATCGTGTACATGTACGTAGAGCCAGGGTGCAAGAAAGTAAATACGGCCACGTACGTACATACGAGCGGAGTCTCGAACGCCTACTCACGCATACGTACGGCTAGGGCTCATGTCGATGGAGAGGCCACGGACGGAAGCAACAGCGTCTTGTTCATCGGAAGCCAACTGGCTGGGTCAGAACAGAGAAACTGCATCGTCGTGTTCATCGAGAGGCAACAAAATGCGTCGTGTTCATCGAGAGCCAACCGGCTTGGATGGAACAGCCAAACGAGGCCTGGCATACCACAGAACAGAGGAAACGGCCTTATGTTTGACCTCCTACAGTCAAAACGAGATCATGTTCACCAGGAGGGGTGTGGCATACCGCAAAATGGAGGAAACGAACTTCTCATCGACCTCCTACGGTCGAAACGGGGTCCTGTTGATTAGGAGGGGTGTGGCGTACTGCAAAACGGAGGAAATAGACTTATCTTCGACCTCCTACGGTTGAAACGGGGGTCCTGTTCATTGGGAGGGGTGTAGAGTACCGCAAAATGGGACTCCACCGGCTACTGTTCATCCACTATCTACTGCCTCGCTCCACCCTTCACGGGCTACTGTTCATCCACCGTCGACCTCCTTCAGCCTCCACCTGCGACTGTTCATCCACGCGCGTCTCCCTCCTGCCTCCACCAGCTACTGTTCATCCATGGGCTCCTGTTCATCCAGCCTCCACCGGCTACTGTTCAACCACCCCTCCACGGGCTACTGTTTATCGAGGCCTCTACCAGCTACTATTCAACCAGCCCTCCACAGGGTCCTGTTCATCCACCCCAACCGGCTCGATCGGGGTCCTGTTCATCCAGTGGCAACGACCTCTACCCCCACGGGGTCCTGTTCGTCCAACCCCCACCAGGAACTGTTCATTCAACCCCCAACAATGCTCACTGTTAATCAAGAGGCAGCAAGTTCGACCAGCTTCTGTTAGCATAAGTAGTGAAGGAATTGCTCGATCGAGTTTAGTTAACAGCCAGGGGTCGATCGATCGCTCGGGTTCAGTAAGGCGTAGCCAGTGCAGTCGCTCGGGTTCAGTAGGCGAACGCGTCGCTCGGGTTTAGTTAGAGCCCAATGCCTCGCACCCACGCGCGTACGTGTACGAGAGAAATGCGCAATCCCTCCATGCATTGCTCGGCCCCAACCACCCTCCGTAACCGGGAACTTCCCGATATTTTCCTCGCCCTCGCTTCTACCATGGTTTTTTCGTCACAGACGGTCCAAAGAATAGCATGCAGCTGCGTCTCCAGCCCGCCCAGGACAAAAAGCCCATTTTCTGTCATGATTTTTTGTCATATAAGTAGGAGCCCACCACATCTCTGATGATACCGGGTTTTGTCACAATTATCATCATAGAAGTGTCATAAGCATGATAGGAAAAAAAATCGTTCGGCCCAAAATGTCATGGATGTGTATTTTTTTTGTAGTGACCGCCTGACGCGCGGAAGTAAAAAAATTACTTCCTCTCTAAGTGCGGTACTACCATGCCAAACTAGTGCAGTACTACCGCGGCTAGAGCGGATGTAAATTTTTACTTCCGCATCTTGGACCAGTACTATCGTTGACTTAAAAACTACTTTGTTGTGTCCACCCAATCTCATTTCTACTTGTTTCGTTGGGTTTTGGCCTTGGTCTTTGCAATAATCCTTCTCGCTCTTCTCGTGTGTTTGGGTTTGTGTGTCATAGGTGGTGGCTTCGGTTCCAATGGAAGGCGCTCGAATCCCAGCCGTGACACAAGCTCCAAGCATATTCGCAGCAAAGAAGCTCCTAAGGGCTCCAGCGCCCCACAACACCATGTCAAGGCCACAACTAACAAGTTAAAGGAGCCAACTGTCGACATGGATGAAATGTCTCAAGCGGAGTTTCTGATTCGAAGAAAGCTCAACCCCTATGTCAAGCCTAGAGAACTCAGCGGGGGTAATGACTTGTTTTGGGCCAAGCAACAAAATATCATCTTCTTAGATGTGATCAAGGCCAAGTACAACACCTATGTGCCAGTTCAGTGGATTGACATGGACCATCTGAAGAAGAACCGGGCATATTTTGGTGAGACTCTGGATTTGGTGGAGCAGTTTGGTGTTGAGGACATCATCACTTTCCATCTTGACTTTGACCCGGAGGTGGTGGCTCAGTTCTTTGGTTCTGTCCACCTCCACAAGGATGAGAAGCGGACCATGACTTGGATGAAAAATGGCAAGAGGATGTATGAAGAGTGGAAGAAGTTCATGGCTATGTTGAACATTCGTGATGAGGGGCTTGATGTGCCCGTTGGTGCCTGCCCACATGCCAACCCAGAGTCTGCTAACAAGAACAAGCTTCAACCCTTTCTTGTTGAGAAGACCCTCCCCAGTGGCAAGAAGTCTTTTGTGCTAAACCCATTTCTTGACATCATGCACCAGATCTTCCACAACTCTCTTTTTCCTCTCTTAGGCCACAAGGACAAGGTGCACTCCTATCTTGTGGACATGATGCTCATGTGTGAGGAAGCGCGTCGCCAACAACCTGAGCCACTTGATGTCTCTCATATCATGTGGAGTGAGCTTCAGTTTGCGTTGATCTCAAAGACTTGGGAGAAGCTCTTTCCGGGTGAAGAGTTTCTTGCTCCCAACTGGATTTGCCATAAGCCCATCAAGCTGCGCCAGAAAAACAAGTGGGCTAACACCACTACCCGGGCTGAGGCCAAGGCTGCTCATATGGATGTTGATGAGGATGAGTATGAGGAGGAGGAGGAGGAGGAGGAGGCTGAGGACAGTTCTGAGGGGTATGCACCTCCATCTACTGAGCCCTCTTGGGATAAGAAGCTCATGGCCAAGGTGAAGTCTCTGTTCTACATCAGGCCAAGGGGCAGTACCAAACCCATTTTGCTCAGAAGGAGAGTCGCCAGCGCGACAAGAGGATCTTGAGGAAGCTTGGCGAGCAAGCCTCGAGCGGGTCCGAGAAGAACATCACTTCTGAGGCTGCCTGGATGGTGAAGCATGGCTATCAGTGGACTGAGTCTGATGATTAGTCCATTCCTGCTGCTGAGACAGATGAGGAGCTTGATGGGTGATCACCTCAGTAGGAGCTACCACCTATGTCGTAGGTGTCCTCTCTACCTTTTTGGTGTCTCAATGCCAAAGGGGGAGAGAGTGTAGGATTTGCGAGTCTTGTGTCTCTTTTGCTTTTGTTTCGTTGAACCTTCGTTGCTCTGGGTTGTTGGTTTGTGTTGGTGCGCGTGTGAGTCCAGGAGACTTATTCTATCATATGGTGTGAGACATATGCCCTCAAGCTTGTCCTTATTGTCTAGTGTGTTTAGTAGAATTGTGAGCTTATTTTATCTTGTGCCCTTTATCTTGTGCCCTTTACTTCATGCTCACTTATTATACCTTGCCTCAATGCTTATTGTCACTATACTATTGCAAGTTTTGCCTTGTCTATAAAATATAGGGGGAGTGCTGATCCTAGTATGTGTGTTGTGCAGTCCAAAGCATATCTATAGAGTGCACACATCTAGGGGGGAGCCTATCTATATTTTATAGATTTTGGGTTTGCTTATGTTCATTTTATATCCCTATGTGCAAATCCCGTATTATCATGAGTCCACCAAAAAGGGGGAGATTGTAAGGGCATATTTCTCCCTTTGTGGTTTTGGCGATTGATGAAAGTGCATTTGTGGACTAATCATGTGCATTGAGCATTTTAGATATCTCATGTCTAGGCACAAGACGATTCGTTGCCCCTCGGAGCCTATCGAAGACGGCGATTCTCTACATTTCTTTTCGGTGGATTTGAGTCGTAGGAAAGCCGTACTATTAAGACGGGGTCCACTTCAGAAAGGTTAGGATGGAATCAACACGTACACATCTGTTACTTTGCACCACCTTTCCTTTGCTTCATTGGAGCATCGTCCGTTTATCCTTGTCTCTGCGAGATGAAGGCTTCCAGGTGTTATAGTTTCTGTGGCGTGTGGTAGTACTGCTCAAGGGAGCAGTAGTACCGCAGGGGTCCGCGGTAGTACCACTCAGAGAAGTGGTAGTACCGCGTCGTGCAGTACTACCGCTCCTCGAGAACGGTAGTACCGCTGCCTCTAGCCCAGAACAATGTCGCGCATGGAAGTTGGCGTGGAAGTAATTTTTTACTTCCGCCTCTACGCGGTAGTACCGCTCCCTGCGAGCGGTAGTACCGTGCCGGATTTTCGCACATCCCAAACTCTGCGGAAGTAGTCACGGACGTAATTTATTTAGTCCTTGCCTTTTCCAGCCCAGTTGAGCCCTGCCCTATGGTAGTACCGCAGGGCACGCGGTAGTACCATTCGTTGCCTAGAGCAACAGGACCTCACATGGCTTCTACCGCACAAGCGGTAGTACCACAACAACATGCAGTAGTAGCGTAGCACCTTACAGTAGTACCACGACCATGTGTGGTAGTACCGCGTCTCGCGGGCTGAGTGAGTGGGTAACAGTTGGATCTTTTCCCCCACTATATAAAGGGGGTCTTCTTCCCCAAGAAGACTATCTCTTCCCTCCCTAAGCTCCATTGTTGCTCATACCTCCATTTTCACCCGATCTCTCTCCCTAGCCGATCAAACTTGTTGATTTTCTACGGATTGGTTGAGAAGGCCCCGATCTACACTTCCACCAAGAGAAATTTGATTCCCCCCAGTAATCCCTTGCGGATCTTGTTACTCTTAGGTGTTTGAGCACCCTAGATGGTTGAGGTCACCTCGGAGCCATATTCCATTGTGGTGAAGCTTCGTGGTGTCGTTGGGAGCATCCAATTAAGTTGTGGAGATAGCCCCAACCTTGTTTGTAAAGGTTCGGTCACCGCCTTCAAGGGCACCAATAGTGGAATCACGGTATCTGGCATTGTGTGAGGGAGTGAGGAGAATACCGTGGCCCTAGTGGCTTCTTAGGGAGCATTGTGCCTCCACACTGCTCCAACGGAGACTTACTTCCACTCAAAGGGAAGGAACTTCTGTAACACATCCTTGTCTCCACCGGCTCAACTCTTGGTTATCTCTTATCTTCAATTGTGCAAGCTTTCATTGTGTTGTATCTCGTGCTTGCTTGTGTGCTTGTTGTTGTTGTTGCATCATATAGGTTGCTCACCTAGTTGCACATCTAGACAACCTACTTTGATGCTAGGTTTAATTTGGTCAAGAAAAGTTAAAAATTGTTAGTTACCTATTCACCCCTCCTCTAGTCAAGCATATCGGTCCATTCAAATGATGTTGGAGAGATGCCACATTGTGAGTGGTCATGATAGGATGCGGCTCCACATACTCCTTTTGCTCGTGATACTCCTTTCAAATCTTCGTCCAATAGGTGTTCCCCTTTTTCTCGGTGCCGCATATTGGATCCATCGTTGTGGCCAACCAAGCTTTGACCAACAAGATGTCCTCAAATATTGAGAATGCCAAACCTCTTGCCTTCAGCGTCTTGGTCTTCTTCTTCTTGCTCGGATTGGGATCGGATGTTGCCCAACTTCAAATGCGGTGGTGGCCTCCAATTCATACTCTATTTCGGTCGGTTCTTCATTGTCATTGATCATGTTCGACAAGAACGCCTCCTACATGATTCAAATTTGCAATTATTCATCATGAGCAAATGAACTAGTGGTCTATGCTAAAATATGATCGGACAAGAGTAAAGAAAACGTACCGACTCTTGTTCGGTCATTCTGTCGAACATTTTGAGGCCAGTCCGGGCACTGCCGGAGCCCATGCTCATTTGCGCCCGAACGAGCTGCGGCGAGTCACACACGTCAACCGCCGGCATCTGCGTGCGCGAAAAACTCTCCGGAATGGCCTAGCCGGCGCTCGGATCATCCTGTGTCCCAAAGGGGCGGACAACGTAATCAGCTTAGGCGCTCGGAGGGAAGGGGTTTGGGGATCCGAGCGCGGCGGAGTAGACAGCTGCTCCACCATGTCTGAACCTCCTTGCGCCGCCGCCGCCTCCCTCTCTCGCTGTCGGTGTTGCCGCAACTTGCGGGCGACGTTCTCCGCCTTGCAAGTCACCGTCGACAACACTACGCCTCCCACAGACGAGGCGGACTGCGTCTCCGTCGCGGCGGTGTGGCTCAGGCTGGACGACATCTCTGGTGGTGGACGGGGACCGGAGGTGAGGATTGGGAGCAAGGGTGGAGGTCGGCGAGGGTCCGGGCGCGGGAATGATTGGAGGGTGGCGGGAGGAGGAGGAAGGGTTTGGTGGATTTGGTGCAATTTGGAGTGGGGTCGGGCTGTCGGGTCCGACGTGATGGGCGTGTAGGGCGCCCCATATTTGAGCTGGATATGGGGGTGCCGGTCAGCCCGGGCGTTTGAGGGCTGTTTGAGAGCCCCTCTAGGTCAAAAAATCGTGACCGGACGGCCTGTCTGGGCGTTTGAGACGAGTCTGAGGGGGCCGGTTGTAGATGCTCTAAGGCTACGCATTATGCCTTGGATATAAAATCAGGGCACTATACCTACGGATGAATTTACAAAGCTCCGTTTGTCTGTCCTAAATCAAATCCTTTTCAGTTTGATGCCACTATGTAGAATTTATCAACATTAACGTCTACGACACCAAACATTTGCCACTTGATATGAAATGAATTATATTTTTATATTGTGTTTATATGAAGCTGTAGATGTTAATATCATAAACCTGCTCAAATTTAAACAAGTTTGACTTAAGTCAAACCATCAAGTCTTGTAAAATCGACATGAGAGTACTAAAAAGTTCTGATTTTTAATTTGCCCCCGGTTTGCTACTAGCAAATTAACATATATCAATATTCAATAGTTGATCTTTTTGAAAAAGCAGGATCACTGACAGCTGGTTGTAGCGGTAGACAAGACTATTGTCCACACGAGTCAGACGTGGACCTCTAACTTGCTCTCCGTGATAGATTGTTTTGTCTTATTAAAGGAGATGGCTGGCCAACTGCACCGTCTACCAGTCTAGTTACAATCACCAGCCCTCCTAGAGATAGTGTGAGTATATAATAAGCGAGAAACTTCCGAACTGGATTGTATATACATCCTATATGAAGATTTTTTTTAAATAGTTATTAAACATAAAGTCAAAATAGTTTAGAAGTTTTTTTAGAATAAACTTGACTTAATTTCGCACTAGTATAAAAAATTTTAAGAAAAAAACCAACGTTGACTTCAGGGCAAAAAAGACAAAATTTATTTGATATTATAGGTCACTATTCACACTATTTTAGGTACAAATTTGTATTTTCTTAAAAGAAGTCGAAGGGGAATTTTCTTTTCGTGGATTTTTTCTCACAAGTACAATGCAATGTCAAGTTTATTTCAAAGATATTTTCAGAATTTTTTGACTTTTTGTTGAATTACTAATTTTTTTATATAGGATGTAGATACATCTAGGAACCAAACGTCTGCGTCCATAATAAGCTTGCTAGCTAGTGCCTCAGTCTCACTACACATACTCACACAGTAGTCGCACTCACTCACGCTTGCGCTCTTATATATAACTGTTTTGGGCGAGCTAGCTGAATTAGCTCAATCATTGCAAGGGCGAAAGAACACAGCAACAGAGACGGCATGGAGACCAACGGGTCGCAGCAGGAGGAGCCTCGGCGCCTCAGCTCCGGTGATCACGAGTCCCTCAGGGAACTCACGAAGAGGAAGGGGGGATGGATCACCTTCCCTTTCCTCGCAGGTTTGTGCCTCAGCTCCCTGATGATCACGAGTTTCTCAAGGAAACTAGAGTTTACAAGTTTGAGTGATGTTTGCAGTGGCCATACTGTGCCTCGGGTTGGCGAGCGGGGGCGCCATGTCCAACATGGTGGTCTACCTGATAACGGAGTACCACTTGCCCAGCGTCGACGCGGCGCAGATCTCCACCATCATCGCCGGCTCCATCAGCGTCGCCCCGGTGGCCGGCGCCATCGTCGCTGACGCCTTCTTCGGCTGCTACCCCATCGTCGCCATCGCCATGGCCACGTCCGTCCTGGTAATTAAGCCACCAACTTCCTTCCAAATCAAAGGACGGATGATCGATCTGCGCGCGCGCGCGTGTGCACATGCATATATCTCGATCGGTGTTTGTGTCGACATCGTATTAAGCTTTTGCTTCCCTCATACATGCGTGCGTGCAGTCCTTGGTGATGTTCACGCTGACGGCGAGCCTTCCGGGTCTCCGGCCGGCGGCGTGCCAGCCCGTCGCCAGCCCGTGCGAGCAGGCGACCACGGGGCAGATGGCGGCGCTCTACGCTGCCGTGTTCCTGCTCTGCCTGGGCGCGGCGGGGGCGCGGTTCAACCAGGCGACTATGGGCGCGAACCAGTTCGAGGCGGCCGCCGACCGCGACGTCTTCTTCAACTGGTACTTCATCCTCCTCTACGCCTCCTCCGTGCTCGGCGCCACCGTCATCGTCTACGTCCAGGACACGGTGTCCTGGACGCTCGGCTTCGGCATCTCCTGCGCCGCCAGCGTGGTCGGCCTGGCCACGCTGCTCCTCGGTGCGCGGTACTACCGGCAGCCCGTCGCTCAGGGCAGCCCGTTCACGGGGATTGCCAGGGTGGTCGTCGCCGCCGCGAGGAAGAGGAAGGTTAGTGTCGTGGCGCCGGGGGAGCTGAAGTTTTACTATGGGCTACGTAGCGGTGACGACGATAGCAAGACCGGCGGCGACGGTGTTCTTCCTCCGAGCGACAGCTTTAGGTAAGAAAAGATTTGACATGCACATGCATGAGCATATTATATGCTGAATCTACTCCCCAACAAAAGTAATAGTTATATAATCCACCCCACTACATCAGAAATTACATTTTAATAGATCGAGGCCAATTTTGGAAACCTATGGTGCAAATAGTTTTTCACGAACACGTGCAATAATTCACCTCAATGAAGACCTACACGCACATAATATTCAGCATCGCAAGAGACTGTTCAACAAATCTTAACATTGACGAAGCCCCCACAAGCGCAACACGGTCGATAGCAAATCACTCATCACTAAAAAATGAAGCCGTTAAATCCTGAAATAAATTCAGAAAACACGCTCATGCTAAGTCTAGATTCTAGAACTTGAATTTAGATGAGCAGATTCCGCCATAAAAGGCTGACCAACTACCGAGAGCATAGTGCAGCTCACGATGATTTTCTGTTGTTATTAGGAGGTGCTTTTGTATTGTACCGGCCCATCCTCGATCGAGTAACAACAGTATGTGCAAAAGGGCCCTGCTGCACCTACGTAGCTTGACATACAAGTAAAACAAGCAAGGCCACGATCATAAGCACGTACTCTCTGTGGCTAAAATCATACCAACCGTGCTTATCCTTTCACGGGCATCTAGCTAGCATATGTTCCTGCCATCTTTTCTGAGATGTGCATACATATATTCCTGCCATTTGCATAGCACAATTGTGCCACAACCGATGGCGCACAATCCTCAACGATTGCGCGCATGGACATTGTTGGATCGTACACAACCCTGACACCTTTGGTGCAAAATGCTATAGCTACCACGTCCACTCAGAATATTAATGTTTCCTTGGAGTGGCTACGGCTCCCTTCCTTGTCTCCTCCGTCCGACAGCACAATATTTGAGAATATGTTCTGTCAGATATAAGTACCCGTGGAGCCATACCTTTCAACATCGGTGGAGAACATTTATCCTCGATTTAAATACTTTTGCCCATGAAAACAATATATGTAGGTTAGATATTCATTTTTGTGTAATAAGACCATCTCTAACACTTCCCTAAAATCTTGTAATACTTTTTTCCCCTCTATCAATACCTTCTCTCTCGTCTCGCGACTCACTCTCTTTCCTCCGCCAACTCCACGACGGCACTCCTACCTGCCCCTCCCTGGCCATGGTCCTGAGTCCTAACGCCCATGCACCCACTCCGACCTTCGGCAAGATTCCGATGAGGATTTTCTTTGATTTCGCATCTTCCACATCGTACCTGGAAACTGTTGCGCTCCTTCGTGTCATCCCTGGCCACGGGCATATCATCCTCTAGAGAGAAACACCTACAAAGAAAAGTATGTATAGTGAAAACATGGTCGTCGGGCACCATCTCCAATTTTGACGAATCATTACATCCCGGATCAAACCTTTTTGCCAGCAGGAGAACATAGAGGAGAAGAACCCATTCGGAAGAAAGAGTGCTCAAACTGTGATTCTTGTATGACAAGTTTCGCTGAATTTCCCGACTCCTTCCTCGCGGGCGTACGTTTAGGTCCTAGCTAGCTCCAGGACATCTACTGGCCATAAGTCATCATTGACCGTGTAAACTCAAGACCATGCCTTAAGGAAGAACCGAAGAAGAAGAAGGGAAGGAAGAACAAGACGGAGAGAGACTTCCATGTGGGGATGAGCTCGTTTGAGGAGTTAAGTTCAAGGGAAGGAATAGGTGCCGCCTAGTTTTTTGTTCCTTCAATTTGGGGAGTTAAGGTTTTGGGATAAGTTTAGGGGATTAAATTTAGATGAAGGGCTAGTGATGCTTTAAGAGGTTGTGGAGAAAAATGCATATGTTAGAACATCGCAATATCGTGAGAAGGTTATAACCTCCACGGAAAAAGACACATCACTGTTATTGCTACATTAGCCTCTCTTCCTCATCTTCATGCAAACTGAAAATGGAAATATTCTCGTCACAATTTGTAGGTTTGTAGTAGTCTACTTTTCATCTGTCCCTATTGGTGGTTATCTAGAGTTTTATAAAATGTGACATAAATCCAATATTAAATCTACACAAATTTGGTTTTGAGCATAACGGGGCCAGTGTTGGGTATGTGTGGGGCAATGGTTTGCCTTGATGTCCCTGTCCAGGGCAAGTTAACTCCCACCATCGAGCTATAAAAATCTTATCATATGGTGATCATTGAAGCAAAGACATGGACATATTATCAGACGACCATGCTACACAAATTAATGGTGCTTAATTTTCTTGTAGTAAACTCTCCAGGCACAAAAAATATTGGCTTTACAAACCATCTAACTTTTAGCCCGTCCATATCCTGGATACCAAGATTGTATGCAGAAAAGTAGTGTATTAGCTACTAGGCGGTAGCTAGTAAAGGAATGCACTAGCTCATCAGTTAGAATATCGGTTCTAAAAAGCTAATAAAATAAAACAATATGACCAGAGACGGGCCAAAAAGAGTACTCCCTCCATCCTAAAATAAATGAAAAAAAATAAACTAAAACCATAGCACTTATTTTGAGACAGAGGGAGTATAATTTAAGCTTACATGGATCCAAGAACCAAATTATCATTGTCACTGAAATCTCAGCTCGGCAAATTAGTCTCACACACAAATATAAAGTACTCTCTCCGTAAACTAATATAAGACGCACTTATGTTAGTTTACAGAGGGAATACTATTTATAAGTACCATGTACCTAGATTAAAGCACAGTTTACTGTTTACAACTCACTAAATGAAAAAACTTAGCAACGAGAAGCTAATCACTTATGCATTAAAGAGCAGAGCTGCTAGACTTTTTTGTGCACTTAGCACTTCATCTAAGCGCTATGCACCGGAGGAGGCTACAATATATGCTACCAGTTCTGAGTGATAAAAGAGAAGTCCAGTACCAAGAGCTTAAACAATCATAGATTTATAATTTATATGCTCACGTGCGTTCTATAGAACCAAAATGTCAGTGTAATTGAAAATTCAGCTCGGCAAATTAGTCTCACCCACAAACTTGAGTACTACTGTATAATGCAAGCAAGGTTATGGAGGTTAGATTATAACATTTCGAAATGAAAGCATCAAGTATGACGTCACCCGAATCTCAACGACTGCAACTACAAATGATCGCGATTAATTAAGATGGATGAAATGAAGATCTTAACAACTAATGGATGGTCATATAATTGAGAAATCATCCACGACAATGACATCCACTACAATGACATCCGCTTAATTCCACGCTAACCGCTCGCGTGCAGCTTCCTGAACCGTGCCGCGGTGATCACGGACGGCGACGTGGACGGCGCGAGCGGCTCGGTGCTCCGGCCGTGGCGCCTGTGCACTGTGCAGCAGGTGGAGGACTTCAAGACGGTGCTGCGTATCCTGCCGATCTGGAGCGCGGCCATCGTGCTGAGCGTCGCCATCGGCGTGCAGATCAACTTCACCGTCCTGCAGGCGCTCGTCATGGACCGCGCGGTCGGGCCCTTCACGGTGCCGGCGGGCTCGATGATCGTCGGCTCCCTCATCTCCGTCGTCATCTTCCTCGGGCTCCTCGACCGGGTCCTGCTCCCGCTCTGGAGGCGGGTGACCAGCCACACGCCGACGCCGCTGCAGTGCGTGGGCGCGGGCCAGGCGCTCACCGTGCTGAGCATGGCCGCGTCGTCCCTCGTGGAGCGCGAGCGCACCGCCACCGTGCGCGCGCACGGCCAGGAGGGCGATCCGGCGTGGGTGTCGCCGCTGTCGGCCATGTGGCTGGTGCTGCCGTTCGCCGTGGCCGGGGCCGGGGAGGCGCTGCACTTTCCGGCGCAGGTGACGCTTTACTACCAGGAGTTCCCGCCGTCGCTCAAGAACACGGCCACGGGCATGATGGCCATGATCGTCGCGCTGGGGTTCTACCTGAGCACCGCCCTCGTCAACATCGTCCAGCGCGCCACCACCTGGCTGCCGGACAACATGAACGCCTCCAAGCTGGAGAACCTCTACTGGCTTCTCACCCTCCTCGTCGCCCTCAACTTCGGCTACTTCCTTACGTGCGCGAAGCTCTACAGGTACCAGAACATCGGCAAGTAGCTCAAGCTCAGGAGACAACAATCGTTGCTATATATGGCATGGCGTCTGTGTGCTTGCTTTGGGTGTGATGAACGATCAGTTTGGCAGAGATACGAAGCTTCCAACTGTGGTTTGCCTTGGTTTATGAAGATATGTTATTACTGTGTTGATTTTGATGAGCTTCCAACTAAATGCATGCTACCATCTCTGATAGGATCTCTCTTAAGGTTCTATGGATTAACAGCACTATCTCTCAAATACAGACTTGATTTGGTTACAAGAATGGTGGGGAAAGAACTAGGGTTCGAGGAAAGGGGAATGGGTAGCCGCCGCCGGTTCCTTCGTGATCCACTGGATGCTTGTGCTTCTGGAGGCTGAGGGTTAAGTAGTCGCCATGTGGGACTGGGCCGCTGTCACCCACTCCGGGCCCAGCACTCGCTTGTTGGCCACGCGTGCACGCTTGGGCCGTGCACCATGGGCTGGGTCCACGTCAGAGACGCTGACATCCTTCCCTCCTTGACCAGCGGCTTGCCCGCAAGTCGCTGTCAGAGGAAAACGAGCGTGAAGCGCTTCTTTATCCTCCCAGGTGACACCCATGGTTGAAGGGTTGGACCAGCGAACTTGGACTTGCTCGACCATCGTCCCTTTTCTCTTGTGCCATCTTGTTTGAAGGATCTCCACAGGCACCATCAAATCATCAGTGCAAACAGGGAGCACGGGAGTAACAGCAGTACCTGGTAGAAGAGCTTGGCGGAGTTGCGATACATGGAAAAGCGGGTGCACCGTGGAATAAGCCGGCAGTTGGAGTTCGTAGGCCACGTCATTGATCTTGCGGATGATTGGGAATGGTCCGTAGAACTTAAACGACAGCTTGTGGTTGGTACGGGGGGCAACCGATGTCTGAATGTATGGTTGCAGCTTCAAGTATACCTGATCGCCCACTTGAAATGTCCGGGCTGAACGCTTCTTGTCAGCCTGGTGTTTCATGCACCGCCGAGCTCTGTGAAGGTGTTGTTGGATGAGATCTTGAACCACGCGACGCTCCTCTAGCCACGCCTGGAGGGATGGTACTGACACTGCTGTTTCTGACATCCCAATAGCAGAATGCGAAGAAGTGTTGTACCAGAACTGGGCGAGAGGGACCCAGAAACTCCAGCGCCTTGGGCATGTGTGCGTAAAGCGGCGAAGGAAAGTCTCCAGGCACTGGTTGACACGCTCGGTTTGCCCGTCTGCTTGTGGATGATTAGCAGTACTCGGCCTCAGTTCAGTGCCTGCACATCGAAACAGCTCTCGCCAAAAGTGGCTGGTGAACACCGGATCGCGGTCAGAGACAATGGCACCCGGGAACCCATGGATCTTGTAGATCGGTGACATGTAGAGCTGGGCCACCTTTGCTGCAGTGTACGGGTGCGCCAGGGGCAAAAAGTGAGCAAATCGAGTCTTCTTGTCCACCAGAACCATCAAGCAGTTGTACTTTCCCGATTAGGGTAGGCCATCAATAAAGTCCATTGTTATGACCTCCCAGGGCTGTGAGGGAATTGGAAAGGGTGTGAGCAGGCCTGGGGAAGCCGCGCGATCCAATTTGGCTTGTTGGCAAGTTGGGCAGCAGGCAACGTATTGCTTGATGTGGGTTTTCATCTTGGGCCATGCAAATAGCCGACGCACATGCTTGTATGTCATCGAAACCCCGAGTGACCACCAAAAGCACTGTCGTGGAATGCTGAGATGATGCGTTGCTGGAGAGCCGTTCATCCCCCAAGCCAAATGCGGTCTCGGAAACTAAGGACGCCTTGGTGCAGACTGAATCTTTTCTTGGGGCCAGGGCGAATGGCTAGTTGCTCGAGCAGCTTCTGTGCATGAGGGTTGGCATTGTAGCTGTTGACAACATCCTGCAACCAAGCCGGCTGGCAACTAGTAATAGCAAATAACATCTCATATGGTCTTTCTCGAGAGAGGGCATCGACAGCTGAATTGTCTGAACCCTTCTTATACTTGATGCAGTATCGCAACCCAAGAGCTTCGTGAAGGCCTTTTGCTACCATTGGTGTGGTCAGTCGCTGCTCCTCTAAGTGCACAAGGCTGCGTTGGTCAGTGAGGATCAGGAACTCGGCGTGTTGCAGGTAAGGTCTCCATTGGTCCACTGCTATAAGGATTGCTAAGTACTCCTTCTCGTAAGCAGACAATCCCTGGTATCGCGGGTAGAGAGCTTTGCTCATGAAAGCTATTGGGTGAACGCGTTGCTGAAGGACTGCCCCCACCCCTTTGTCGCTGGCGTCAGTCTCAATGACGAATTGCTGAGAGAAGTCTAGCAAGGCTAGGACTGGGGCTGCGATCAGTTGTTTCTTCAAGGCCTGGAATGCTTGCTCTGTGATGGAAGTCCAGACAAAAGGCATCCCTTTCTTGAGCAGATTGAACAGGGGTCGTGCGAGCATCCCAAAGTGCCGGATAAAATGGCTATAGTAGCCTACAAGTCCCAGAAAGCCTCGGACTTCTTTGACATTGCTCGGTGTTGGCCACTCTGCCACAGCTTTGACCTTGCTTGGTTTTGTAGCCACCCCTTTGGAACTGATGACGTGCCCTAGGTATGCTAGTTGTTGTTGACCGAACACACACTTTCTCAGTTTGACTTTCCATTGATCCCTGCGCAATAGATCCAAGACCTGCCGAAGATGTTCCTTGTGTTCAGAGAGTGTGTGGCTGAAAATTAGGATGTCATCGAAGAACATCAACACGCCATTGAAGGTGGCTAGGCACCCCGCCAGGCCAAACGATAACACCTTGAATTCAAACTGCCCGAAGTGGGTCTGGAATGTTGTTTTGAACTCATCACCTTCAGCAATCCGTATCTGGTGATACCCTGCTCGCAGGTCTAACTTAGAGAACCACTGAGCCCCTTGCAGTTCGTCCAACAATTCCTCAATTATAGGGACCGGAAACTTCGCCACACATGTGAGAGTGTTGAGCTATCTGTAATTGACACACATTCTCCATGTGCTGTCCTTTTTCTTGACCAAGATCACAGGAGATGAGAAGGGGCTGTTGCTGGCTTGGATCACCCCTGATTTCAAGAGCTCTTTAACTTGTCGCTCTATCTCGTCTTTTTGCTCCGGCTTGTGTCCGTATGCTCTTATAATAAAAGGCTGAGCTCCTGGCAGAAGGGGTATCTTGTGATCACACGAGCGCTTTAGTGGCAAACCTTTTGGTTCTCCAAACACATCGACAAAATCATCTAGAATGGGTTGCAGACACTCAGGAATAGGCCGTCCTTCCATTTGATCTTCAGATATGGGATACATATGCACAATATGACTGCCTGCCTTGTTTTTACATGAACTCTGTAGCTGCACCGCGTTGATGAGTAGGCAGGTCGATGATTCTGCTTCATGGCCCTGCAGATTGACTTTGCCCAACGGAGACTGGAATTCCAGGGACTTGGCACGCCAGTCCACCGTCATGGGACTATCGACTTCTAGCCAGTCCATGCCAATGATTGCGTCATATGTGCCCAAGGCGAGGACCTTCAGATCTGTGCGGAAATTGTGTCCATGGGTACACCATTCGCAGGCTGGAACCACTGCAGAGCAAAGAAGTTCACCCCTGTACGCCACGCAAACATGATAGGTGCGCGGGAGAGGGCGCGCCGAACAAGCTCGTCGCGAGCTCCTGATCAATGAATGAGTTGGTGCTACCGGAGTCCACCAACATGAGTACCTCACGGCCTTGGATCCATGCACGCAACTGGAACGCTTTGGGTGACACGCCTCCAAACACGGCCGAGGGGGAGATAGCCATGAATGTGTCTTCTGGTGGTGGTAGCTGCATGTCGATGGTGTTGTCG
Organism: Triticum dicoccoides; assembly: GCF_002162155.2. Taxonomy (NCBI): domain Eukaryota; kingdom Viridiplantae; phylum Streptophyta; class Magnoliopsida; order Poales; family Poaceae; genus Triticum; species Triticum dicoccoides. Next base: position 26,255,103 of record NC_041393.1, on the reverse strand, counting down.
ATGCCGAAGACACCCAGAAGTTCCTCGACGACGTGCAGCTAGACCGAAGTGGGACAGACGTGATCGTGCCCCCACTTTTCGCCGCACTTGAAACACGGGCCGCAGGCGCGACGATAATCCTGCAACGCCTTGAGCTTGGTAGATTCGGCACGCGCGGCGTCCGTGCCACGTCGATCAGTCGCCCCCGCGATGGGTGCGGGGCAGCTTGGAGGTGGCGGTAGCGGTAGCGGGACTGCCGCGTTAGGCGGTCTGGGCAGGGAACCGAAAGTGCTGCCCAGCACCTCCTCCCGCAAGAGCGCCAATGAGCATGCCGTGTCCAGATCGGGGGGTCTCTGAACCAATACCACTGCTCGGATATCTGTCCTCAATCCCTCCACAAAACGAGTGAGAAAATAGTAAGGATGGATAGAATCAGAATATGAACTCAAGTGATTAATGATCATCTCAAATTTTTCAATATAATCAGCTACTGAAGTGGTCTGTCGCACAGTATAGAACTGGCGAATCAACATTTGGTGGCAGTCCCAGAAAAATTGAGCACCGCCATCGGAACCCAAAAAGCGGTGTGAATGCTGAACATGGAAAAATACTGTTCACACAGGGTTTTCCAGAGGTTCGGATTCTCTCCCGTGAACTGAGGAAATGAAATAGACAGGTGTGCTTGGCCCAATCTAGTGAGCATCTGGCTCGCATGAGCAAACCGGGAGATCATAGACGGAGACAAGAGGGAATCAGACTAACCACTTACCGGGAGCGGTGGCGGCATCTGGAACGACACCGCCGACGGCACCCGTGCTATGTTGAAAATGTCATGGCCATCGGGCCCTCGTTGATGAGTCGCCGCGCCAGATGATACGTCTCCAACGTATCTATAATTTTTGATTGTTCCATGCTATTATATTACCCCTTTTGGATGTTTATGGGCTTTATTTTACACATTTATATCATTTTTGGGACTAACCTACTAACCGGAGGCCCAGCCCATATTGCTGTTTTTTTGCCTATTTCAGTATTTCGAAGAAAAGGAATATTAAACGAAGTCCAAACGGAATGAAACCTTCGGGAGCGTGATTTTTGGAACGAACGTGATCCGGAGAGCTTGGAGTGCAAGTCAAGAAGCTCCCGAGGACCCCACGAGATAGGGGCCTGCGCCCCCTGTCTCGTGGGCCCCTCGGGCGGCCATCGACGTACTTCTTCCTCCTATATATACCTACGTACCCCGAAAACATCCAGGAGCACCACAAACACAATTTACAGCGCCGTAACCTTCTGTAAATTCCGCGAGATCCCATCTTGGAGCCTTCGTCGGCACTCTGTCGGAGGGGGAATCGACCATGGAGGGCTCCTACATCAACATCCTTGCCCCTCCGATGAGTTGTGAGTAGTTTACCACAGACCTACGGGTCCATAGTTATTATCTAGATGGCTTCTTCTCTCTTTTTGGATCTCAATACAATGTTCTCCCCCTCTCTTGTGGAGATCTATTCGATGTAATCTCTTTTTGCGGTGTGTTTGTCGAGATTTGATGAATTGTGGGTTTATGATCAAGTTTATCTATGAATAATATTTGGATCTTCTCTGAATTCTTTTATGTATGATTGAGTTATATTTGCAAGTGTCTTTGAATTATCAGTTTGGTTTGGCCTACTAGATTGGTCTTTCTTGCCATGGGAGAAGTGCTTAGCTTTGGGTTCAATCTTGCGGTGTTCTTACCCAGTGAAAGAAAGGGTTGGAAGACACGTATTGTATTGTTGCCATCGAGGATAACAAGATGGGGTTTATATCATATTGCATGAGTTTATCCCTCTACATCATGTCATCTTGCTTAATGCGTTACTCTGCTCTTATGAACTTAATACTCTAGATGCAGGCAGGAGTCGGTCGATGTGTGGAGTAATAGTAGTAGATGCAGGTAGGAGTCGGTCTACTTGTTATGGACGTGATGCCTATATACATGATCATGCCTAGATAATCTCATAACTATGCGCTTTTCTATCAATTGCTCGATAGTAATTTGTTCACCCACCGTAATACTTATGCTATCTCGAGAGAAGCCTCTAGTGAAACCTATGGCCCCCGAGTCTATCTCTTATCATATTTGCTTTCAATCTACTTTATTTGCATCTTTACTTTTTGCATCTATATTATAAAATACCAAAAATATATTTATCTTATCTTACTATGGCCGTGAAGGGATTGCCAACCCCTTTATTGCGGTGGTTGCGAGTTCTCAGTTTGTTTGTGTAGGTGCGTGGGACTTTTGAGGAGCCTCCTACTGGATTTATACCTTGGTTCTCAAAACTGAGGGAAATACTTACACTACACTTGCTGCATCACCCTCTCCTCTTTGGGGAAAACCAACGCTAGCTGAAGACATAGCAAGAAGGATTTCGGGCGCCGTTGCCGGGGAGGTCTTCACTCAAGTCAAGACATGCCAAGTACCCATCACAAACTCATCTCCCTCGCATTTACATTATTTGCCATTTGCCTCTCGTTTTCCTCTCCCCCACTTCACCCTTGCCGTTTTATTCGCCCTCTCTTTCCCAATCTTCTTCTCTCTTTTGCTTGCCCTTTCGTTGCTCGTTTGGTTGGAATAGATGCTTATTTATTGCTAAACAGAGAACCTAAGATCTATGGATCCTCATCCGCTTGCTAATCTTTTTAAGAGATCCAATTATGATGAACCAATTGCTAGTGAGTTTTGTGCACTAGATTATCTTTATGAAACTTTGCTCAAGATTTGTGAATCTGAAAATTATGATGAAGAAATTTATGAAGAGATTCACGATAACCCCTTGAATAAACAGCATGATTGCAATGATTTCCCTATAAATTCTCTTGATGTTAATTGTGCTAATAATATGCAAAACCCTAAGCTTGGGGATGCTAGTTTTGCTATGTCTACTACTTGTTTTAATGATCATGATTGGGGTGATTCTTCTTATAACCTTGAAAGTTTATTTATGCCCCATGATGAATATGAGATTGATAATAGTGTTTGCAATAATATTGAAAGTGGGTTTGGAAGAGTGTCAATTTTAGATCCCACATATTTGGAGTATGTTCAATCTTATGATATTTTTGATAAAAGTGGGTTCGGAAAGGTCATGACTTTAGTTAATGTTAATCCCACTATTTTGGAAGAGTGTTAACTTTGCATGCATGTGGATCGTATCGAGAATAGGTTATGTGATAGTTATTTTGTTGAATTTTCTTATGATCCTACATGTAAATATTATGAGAGAGGAAGATATGGTTGTAGATATTTTCATGTTACAAAATTACCTCTCGTTATGTTGAGATTGCTATTGTTTCTTTCCACTTCCTTGCATATGCTAAATTATGCTTGCTATAATAATTTGTTTCATTATAAAATGCCCATGCATAGGAAGTATGTTAGACTTAGATGTGTTTATCACATGTTTTATGATGCTCTTTTTGTGCTTCAATTCTTGTCTTTCATGTGAGCATCATTGAAATCTCAATGCTTAGCTAGGGGCGTTAAAGAAAAGCGCTTGTTGGGAGACAACCCAATATTTTTCCTTTCTGTTATTTAATAAGTTCTTGCATGTACTCTCTGTTTAAATGTGTTTTTATCTTTTAATTAGTGTTTGTGCCAAGTAGAACCTATAGGATAACCTACGATGATAGTTGATTTGATTCTGCTGAAAAACAGAAACTTTGCGCTCACGAGAAAAAATTCAATAAATCACAGAAACGTGCTTTTGCATTGATTCTTTTTGCTGCTGATCAATAAACAAGTTTTCCAGTACGTCCTATTTGGTAAGATTTTTAGAGTTCCAGAAGTTTGCGTTAGTTACAGATTGCTATAGACTGTTCTGTTTTTGACAGATTCTGTTTTTTGTGTGTTGTTTGCTTATTTCAATGCATCTATGGCTAGTAAATTAGTTTATAAACCATAAGGAAGTTGGAATAAAGTAGGTTTAGCACCAAAATAAATAAATAATGAGTTCATTGCAGTACCTTATGTGGTGGTTTTGTTTTCTTTCACTAACGGAGCTTATAAGATTTCCTGTTGAGTTTTGTGTTGTGAAGTTTTCAAGTTTTGGGTAAAGCTTTTATGGACTACTAGATCATCGTTGGCGCGCGTTGCTGCGCCGGTCTATTTGTACTATGAAATGTTCTTTGCTGATGCATTGGAATATGGTTAGAATAGCAGCATCGCTTATATTATTGGTTAAAAGTAAAGAAAAGCAAGAAGGTCGAATGGTTATTGTTAAACAACCTGCAAAGAAAAAAAAAACTCACAAGAGCAAGCTTCAACAATATGAACTGAAATCTCACCAGAAATATCAGATATTTGGATTTCCAAAATCTTGCCATCGTAACAACTACGTTTTGTTACCGATTACGAACTTGGAGGACAGATGCACCCAACCATAATACTTGTAGGAAAATGTGATGCTTCACAATCTTAGAAACCAGAGCTGGTATCCAACTAAAAAAGTGATATATACAGAGATATCAGAACAAACAACACCATACTGCATAACTTGGAGATGGAATGTATGAACTAAAAAACAGCATGCACTGTGTCTGCATTACACACAATGTGAGCTAATGCTTAATGAAGCAACATGGTATTCTCTCCTATGTGTTGCATTTCATGTGTACCTATATATAAATGAAAATTGACCACATGATCTGGAGCAAAATCTCTAAATAATGAGCAAGAGTAAACCCCGGATGGTGACAATAGCAACATAAATTTAAGACGCTCATGGACTATATAGTATATTGTGCTATATAATTCATTGACTCCAGCAAGCAATTGGTTTTTCTTTCGATTGCTTAACCTCTAGAGAGGTAAAGAAAAATGGAGGAAAAGAGCAGAGGAGCATGTTGCCGCACCCATCCATTTTAACAATATAATGGTACAGGAGATCCTACATATATTTTTAATTTTATTTTGATGGAAGGAGATGCTGCAACACACAATTCATATATGTCGAATAACTGGTAAGATGCAAAAGTTCGATCAAACAAGTTTTTGTTTGGTTATTGTATTCATTTCTAGAACTATTTATTACGCTTGTGCGTAGCACATATTTTCCTTTCTTAGGACTACCTTATCTTGTAGGATGGCAACGCCACACACTTTTATGTTTTTTCCACGAAATGGTTAAGGTAGTGATAAGATTTAAAAGTTCGATCAATAAACTTTTTGTTTGGTTGTTGTATTCATTTTAGAACTATTTATTATGCTTGTGCGTAGTACATATTTTCCTTCTTAGGACTACCTTATCTTGTAGGACGGCAATGCCACACACTTTTATGTTTTTTCCATGAAATGGTTAAGATATTATGCCCGATGGACACCGATAAGACATGTTTTACCTTATCATGACTCTTAAGCTTGTTTCGCACCGATTTCCAACTATTATGCAATATGTCAAATGCAAGTCTAAGTTATACAACATGCCGAAGCCAGAGAATTGTAGGAGTGCACTTACTCTGGAGATGACAAATGGTGTGAAATATGAATCCTCGACAATTACAACATCAACATGCTTATTTAAAATTAGGAATGTTATTTGTGCATCTGCTTCATAAGGAACAACAGTAATCTTTATTATTCTTCAATATCTGATATACGTATTGCATGTTTTATTACAATATAAGCAAGTCAACCAAACCAATATCCTCCCTCCTCTCACATTACATGGAATTTGCATGTGTACGTGAATTAGCTTAGAAGCTATTTTGGTGGACTATTCATAACACTCGAAAGCAGCACATGAATGCTCAGCTGATTCATGTTAACTGGCACACTAAGAATTTCCTTATGTAGTTTGAATGATGGCGTCATTAGGATCCAGTAAATAGCATGAAAAGAAAAGAAATGCATTGAAAAAGTAAAAGTAGTTCCGGCACCCCTCAAATGATCCACTGTAGCTACCAGATCTAAATAACATCAACGTGTGCTAACCCGAAGATTTAATTTGAAAGCAAAAGAGGGGAAGGTGTAACCTGGAAGTTACAGGGAATGAATTTTCAGATGTGAAACAGCCCCTATATCCACTATAAATCCCACAAAAATTTGGAACAACCATAGAACAAGTATCAAGCATTTTTCATGCCCTATCGTTCATACACTTTTCATAGATAATTAGAAAACAAAGAGGTAGATAATTCTTCACGTTGTGCTAATTTCCTACTCCCTTGCATCCTATAGAATCTCAAACGGATACATTAATTCTGGACAAGACATCTCATCCTATCAATTATAGAATTGGCGCAATCAGGGTTCGACATGGATGAATCTGTACAATATCCAGGATGGAAGACAGATCGGACCTGCAGCGAGAAGGAGACATGGGTTGTGAAGGAGCTCCTTATACAGGAGCCACCGCCGCCGCCGGCGGCTCAGGCCCACATCTCGACGACTCTCCTCAGCTCCATTGGGCAAGTCGCCACCACAGCTGGCGTTGTGGCCTCGCACCCGCCATGGTCGTCACCTCTCCATAGCTCATCAATCTCACCCGCAAATAAAAAGCTCATCAACCTATATTCTGTACTGAGAGCACTCTACATTCAGTTGGGACTTGGGAGTAGAAAACCAACATCAATACAATATGAATTCCCAATTTGTTGGAGAATGATCTGGTAGAAGGGAAAGCGGAGAAGATGAAACAACAAAAGAGGTGAGGATGGAACAACCGGACGGAGGAGACTATATGGACGCGAAATTGATATGGTAACTGATCTATAATTATCCGCCGTAGGGTGAGTGGCGCAGATCACGCGCCATTAATGTCCTGTAACGACTGTACTTTAATCTATAGCGATGGTCCCTTCTCTCATTACATCACCGTGGCATCGCCCCGAGAACCCTCTCGCCACAAGTCGCATGGACGAGGCGCAAATCCAGACCGATGAAGTGCAAACCCACCCCTTTTTCTGCTCGCATGATTGTGATTTTTTTTCACAACAAATTGACTGGGAGAAATTGGATGATTTAGGCCCAACTGGCACAAACTGCAGCAGGTTGCCGATTTTGTTGCGGGAGCATCGTCCTAGAGCGTCTAGCACCCCCCAGTGGGGCCGAACGTGCATCCAACAGCCAAAAAAGTTCAAAACTTGTAGATCTGACGGTCGAAAACGGTGATGGTGTGAAAGGGCTGGAAGAGTGCACGGTTATAATATATCTAAATGGAATAAAGGGTGGCAAGAGCCTAAGCTTGGGGATGCCCATAGCACCCCAAGATATTCAAGGATAGCCAAGAGCCTAAGCTTGGGGATGCCCCGGGGAGCATGCGCGTAGTGCTTTGGTTTTTGATGACTTCTAAATTTTTGCAATAAGTACATGAGTTCTCTTGATTAATGTTGAGTCCATGGATTATACGCACCCTTTCACCCTTCCACCATTGCTAGCCTCTCTTGTGCCGCGCAACTTTCACCGGTACCATACACCCACCATACTCCTTCCTGAAAACAACCACCATACCTACCTATTATGGCATTTCCATAGCCATTCCGAGATATAATGCCATGCAACTTTCCACCGTTCCGTTCATATGACACACATTACTTTTGTCATATTGCTCTCTGCATGATCATGTAGTTGATATCGTATTTGTGGCAAGGCCACCTTCATAATTTTCATACATGTCGCTCTTGATTCATTGCATATCCCGGTACACCACCGGAGGCATTCATATAGAGTCATATCTTGTTCTAGCTTTGAGTTGTAAATCCATAAAAGTGTGATGATCTTCATTATTAGAGCATTGTCCTCGTGAGGAAAGGATGATGAAGGCTATGATTCCCCCACAAGTCGGGATGAGACTTCGGACTTTACAAAAAAAATAAAAAAAATAAAAAAAGGCCAAAAAGAAAAAAAATAAGGCCAAAGAAAAGAAGAAAAAGAGAAAAAGAAAAAGAAAAAGAAAAAATATAATGAGACAAAAAGAGAGAAGGGACAATGCTACTATCTCTTTTTCCACACTTGTGCTTCAAATAGCACCATGATCTTCATGATAGAGAGTCTCATATGTTGTCAATTTCATATACTAGTGGGAATTTTTCATTATAGAACTTGGCTTGTATATTCCAATGATGGGCTTCCTCAAAAGTGCCCTAGGTCTTCGTGAGCAAGCGAGTTGGATGCACACCCACTTAGTTTCTTTTGTTGAGCTTTCATATATTTATAGCTCTAGTGCATTCGTTGCATGGCAATCCCTACTCACTCACCTTGATATCTATTAATGGGCATCTCCATAGCTCGTTGATACGCCGAGTTGATGTGAGAATATCTTCTCCTTTTTGTCTTCTCCACAACCACCATTCTATTCCACATATAGTGCTATGTCCATGGCTCACGCTCATGTATTACGTGAAAGTTGAAAGAGTTTGAGATTATTAAAGTATGAAACAATTGCTTGGCTTGTCATCGGAGTTGTGCATGATTAAATACTTTGTGTGATGAAGATAGAGCAACAACCAGACTATATGATTTTGTAGGGATAACTTTCTTTAGCCATGTTATTTTGAGAAGACATGATTACTTTGATTAGTATGCTTGAAGTATTACTATTTCTTTTATCATTATGAACTTTTATGTTGTATTCATTTGGATCTGAACATTCATGCCAAAATAAAGAAAATTACATTATGAATTATGCTAGCTAGCATTCCACATCAAAAATTCTCTGTTTATCATTTACCTACTTGAGGACGAGCAGGAATTAAGCTTGGGGATGCTTGATACGTCTCCAACGTATCTATAATTTTTGATTGTTCCATGCTATTATATAACCCCTTTTGGGTGTTTATGGGCTTTATTTTACACATTTATAACATTTTTGGGACTAACATACTAACCGGAGGCCCAGCCCATATTGTTGTTTTTTTGCCTATTTCAGTATTTCGAAAAAAAAGAATATCAAACGGAGTCCAAACGGAATGAAACCTTCGGGAGCGTGATTTTTGGAACGAACGTGATCCGGAGAGCTTGGAGTGCAAGTCAAGAAGCTCCCGAGGACCCCACGAGATAGGGGGCTGCGCCCCCTGTCTCGTGGGCCCCTCGGGCGGCCATCGACGTACTTCTTGCTCCTATATATACCTACGTACCCCGAAAACATCCAGGAGCACCACGAAACACAATTTCGCCTTCTTGCCCATCTTGGAGCCTTCGCCGGCACTCTGCCGGAGGGGGGATCGACCACAGAGGGCTCCTACATCAACATCCTTGCCCCTTCGATGAGTTTTGAGTAGTTTACCACAGACCTACGGGTCCATAGTTATTAGCTAGATGGCTTCTTCTCTCTTTTTGGATCTCAATACAATGTTCTCCCTCTCAATACAATCTCTTTTTGCGGTGTGTTTGTCGAGATCTGATGAATTGTGGGTTTATGATCAATTTTATCTATGAATAATATTTGAATCTTCTCTGAATTCTTTTATGTATGATTGAGTTATCTTTGCAAGTCTCTTCGAATTATTAGTTTGGTTTGGCCTACTAGATTGGTCTTTCTTGCCATGGGAGAAGTGCTTAGCTTTGAGTTCAATCTTGCGGTGTTCTTACCCAGTGACAGAAAGGGTTGCAAGACACATATTGTATTGTTGCCATCGAGGATAACAATATGGGGTTTATATCATATTACATGAGTTTATCCCTCTACATCACGTCATCTTGCCTAATGCGTTACTCTGTTCTTATGAACTTAATACTCTAGATGCAGGCAGGAGTCGGTCGATGTGTGGAGTAATAGTAGTAGATGCAGGCAGGAGTCGGTCTACTTGTTATGGACGTGATGCCTACATACATGATCATACCTAGATAATCTCATAACTATGCGCTTTTCTATCAATTGCTCGACAGTAATTTGTTCACCCACCGTAATACTTGTGCTATCTCGAGAGAAGCCTCTAGTGAAACCTATGGCCCCCGCGTCTATCTCTTATCATATTTGCTTTCAATCTACTTTATTTGCATCTTTACTTTTTGCATCTATATTATAAAATACCAAAAATATATTTACTTTATCTTACTATCTTTATTAGATCTCACTTTCGCAAGTGGCCGTGAAGGGATTGACAACCCCTTTATTGCGTTGGTTGCGAGTTCTCAGTTTGTTTGTGTAGGTGCGTGGGACTTTTGAGGAGCCTCCTACTGGATTGATACCTTGGTTCTCAAAACTGAGGGAAATACTTACGCTACACTTGCTGCATCACCCTCTCCTCTTCGGGGAAAACCAACGCTAGCTCAAGACGTAGCACCAGACACAGGTCCGATGTGGACACCGTGCGTCGCGGGTGGTTGTTGCTGCGGATCTTGCATCGTGGGTGGTTCCTCGCCTTGCTTGGGCGTTGTGGGCTGAGCGAGTTGGAGCGCCGCCATCGTGTTGCTCAGATCCGCCACCAGACGCTCCAGATCGGGCCGCCACTTGAGTACCTCGTCAATCTTGGCGGATGTCGCCTGCTGGGCCTTGGTCTGCGCGTCCATGGAGGCTTCGATCTTGGCCTCTAGCTTGGTGAGGAACGCAGAGACACTTGGGTCCATGGCTTCGAGCTGCGCCCGGGCTTGATGCAGGCTTCTGGTCTCGACAGGGCGTGCCAGAACAAAGCGGAGAGGGTAGAGTTTGGTCTCTGATACCAGATGATAGGATCTCTCTTAAGGTTCTATGGATTAATAGCACTATCTCTCAAATACAGACTTGATTTGGTTATAAAAATGGTGGGAAAAGAACTAGGGTTCAAGGAAAGGGGAATGGGTAGCCGCCACCGGTTCCTTCGTGATCCAGTCGATGCATGTGCTTCTGGAGGCTGAGGGTTAAGTAGTCGCCGCGTGGGCCGCTGTCACCCACTCCGGGCCCAACACTCGCTTGTTGGCCATGTGTGCACGCTTGGGCCGTGCACCGTCGTCCATGTCAGAGACGCTGACGATCTCCATTCTCTGTATGGCCGTTTCTGTAACAAGCTGGATAAATAGTGCCATTGTGCGGGTAGATTTAATATTAATATCTTAGTAATATATTTTGGTAAACAAAAATCATTCTCTCACACATAGCTTCTTTTAGTTGATCCGCAACTCAATTTGAATTGATGTATCATTGAAGATATGGAAAAGTTATAGCCAAAACATATATCATTCTAGAGAAATACTATTAGATTTATAAAATTCTGATTTTTCAGTTGAATATGTTGAAATACATTGTCCGCCTCTCTCCATCTATTCATACTTTTGGATAAATTGAATGGAGCATAAATTCAATATGGATCCGAGCCAAGAGGTCAAGACTCTGTCAACGCAATATTAGAAGTAAAAGATTATACGGCCTAAATCGATCCCACGTATAAGGACTAAAAAAGTCTAGACACAAGGGGGAGTGTTGAAATATATGGCCCGCCTTTCTTCATCAGTTTAGACTTCTAAATAAATTGGTTGGGACATAAATTCAATAGACTAATTTTATTTTAGACTTCAGTCGAATTTTCCACCTCCCAATTTGTCACTGACATCAATCCCGCGTCTAAGGACTAAAAAATCCTAGATGTGAGGGGGGGTGTTAAAATATGTTCCACACATCTCTTCATCAGTTTGGACTTTGGGATGAATCAATTCAATAGTATAATTTTATTTTTAGACTTCATTCAAATTTTCCACCTCCCATTTTGTCGCTGATGCGTGTTGCGTATGTGGATCTAATGGATATTACTTCCATTTTTCTTGTCGACTTTTTATCTAAGAACAGGTCACACTAGATTCTCATAAGGATTGGTACATGTGAATCAGGATACAAATAACTGGAATTTTAGTTCTGAAATCATGTAGACTGGATTTTCCTAATTCTTTTAGTGCAGACTCATTGCGTGGAAACAAGTTATGATACATTATACTTCACCCGCAAAAAATTGATTCAATAGACTTGTTAATACAAGAATTGGAACATGTAAATCAGGACAAAAGATATTGTAATTTAGGTTTTAAAATCATGTGAAATAGATTCCTACTGGTAAGTCTCTTTTTTCACTTTATATCCGTATTTTGGGTACTGATAAATCTGGTGGGTGGTTTTAGTAGCTACTCCCTCCGTTCCATAATATAAGAGCGTTTTAAAAACGCTCTTATATTATGGGACGGAAGGAGTAACTATTTTCTTTATTTAATTTGGATAATAGACTCTTGCATGGATGCATTTTTATATTTTTTGTTGTTGCTAATTTCAAGTAGCAAAGTGAACTAATAACAAACCTAAAAAGCATGTTGATAATTTGCTCAGAGGTCTGATCATTTTCCTTATTCTTTCCTGTTTCTTCAATGGTTTTCTTGGTTTCTTTCTTCTGTTTTTCTTTTTTTTCCACCATTTTTTTATTTCTTTCTTGGTTTTCATTTGTTTTTTCCCTTTTCCTTTGTTTTCACCATTTTTCTTTGTTTATTACTTGGTTTTTACTGTTTTATTTCTTTTTTCTTCATTTAGTAACATCTACTTTTATTCTCCATTTTCTGACATTTTTTATACATGTTGAATTTTCTTTGAAAATAAATGATATACATTTTTATGTGATCTATATTTTGAACACTTTTTTGAATACATCATCAACATTTTTTCAAATATCTGTTGAACATTTTTGTGGCGATAAACATTTTTTCTAAAACTATGCTAATGTATTTTATATTGTATAAATATATTTTAAATATCACAAAGATTTTTTTGAAATTCTTAACAGTTCTTTAAAATGTCACATATTATTTTTAATATAATATTTTAAATATTACACAAAATATTACATTGTATAAATGTTTTTGAAAAAATACACATATATTTTGTGAAACGCGTGAACATTTTTCTAACACTATGAACATTTTTTATCATACTATGTTGACATTATTTGTAGTTGATGGGTTTTACTTTTTCAATTAAAATTTCAGAAGAAAATATTAAATACGAAGAAACAGGAAAATAAATAATTTAGCGTGACGTCATCATGGCAGGGTGAGTCCATGTCGTGCTCACGTGCGGGGGCTAGGACGAAACATTTTTTTAAGATAACTGCATATACCTTTAACCAAAGACAGTTACAAATATGACGCAACATCGTCAAGAACCCACGAGAGATACCAGGCATCCCAACACAAATCAAAAAGACCCCCAAAGAAAAGAAAATACAATCCGCTCCCTAGGGCCTTATCGCAAACTAAACCAACGCCAATCACTAACCGCCGCCGTAGTCGAGATGAACAACAACGAGAACACTGGAAACCACCAAATCCTCAACTGAGGGCACACCATCACCTGAATCGGCTTTTTGAGTCGAATATGTACCTCGCCATGGATGGAGAGGCATTGCTATTGTGGCACGTCGACCGGGGATCGACCCCATGCATCTCCTCAGCTCTAGCTCCGACGCCTCCGTCCGACAAAGTCGAAGAAGAACCACCAGATTTTCAGCCACAAGCCACCAATCGAGTACTGGGCTACCAAACCTCTCGCCAGCCACTACGGCCAACGCATGGGTGACCAACACCGGCCTGAGCACTCCTGTAAAGGTCTCCACCGGCTTCCCATTAACAATGGAGAAAGTGCCGAGGTGGCGAGAAAGAAGCCGAGGAAGCAGAACTTCTGTTGTGGTTGACGCCCCCGCCTTGTCGACCATAACGGAACACAAAGTGCCCGCTGCCGCACATGACAGCAAGGCAAATCCTAACCTTAGCACCCAGGATGAGCGGCGATACGTCCATTTTGCATCATGCTTTTATATCAATATTTATTGCATTATGGGCTGTTATTACACATTATATCTCAATACTTATGGCTATTCTCTCTTATTTTACAAGGTTTACCATGAAGAGGGGGGATGCCGACAGCTGGAATTCTGGCTGGAAAAGGAGCAAACGTTGGAAACCTATTCCGCACAACTCCAAAAGACCTGAGACTCCACGAAACAACTTTTTAGATTTAATAAGAATTTTTGGGCAAAAGAAATAGGCCAGGGGGCCCACACACTGTCCAGGAGACAGGCCCCCACCTAGGGCGCGCCCCCCTATCTCCTGGTCCCCCTAGTGGGCTTCTGGCGTCCATCGTCTGCTATATGAAGGGTTTTCCCCTAGAAAAAATCGTGGGCAAGCTTACGGGACGAAACTTCGCCGCCACGAGGCGGAATCAATCTAGGGCTCTGGTGGAGCTGTTCTGCCGGGGACACTTCCCTCCGGGAGGGGGAAATCATCACCAACATCATCACCAACGATCCTCTCATCGGGAGGGGGTCAATCTCCATCAACATCTTCACCAGCACCATCTCATCTCAAAACCCTAGTTCATCTCTTGTATCCAATCTTGTATCAAAACCACAAATTGGTACCTGTGGGTTGCTAGTAGTGTTGATTACTCCTTGTAGTTGATGCTATTTAGTTTACTTGGTGGAAGATCATATGTTCAGATCCTTCATGCATATTATTACCCCTCTGATTATGAACATGAATATACTTTGTGAGTAGTTACGTTTGTTCCTGAGGACATGGGTGAAGTCTTGCTATTAGTAGTCATGTGAATTTGGTATTCGTTCGATATTTTGATGAGATGTATGTTGTCTCTCCTCTAGTGGTGTTATGCGAACGTCGACTACATGACACTTCACCATTATTTGGGCCTAGAGGAAGGCGTAGGGAAGTAATAAGTAGATGATGGGTTGCTAGAGTGACAGAAGTTTAAACCCTAGTTTATGCGTTGCTTCATTAGGGGTTGATATGGACCCATATGTTTAATGTTGTGGTTAGGTTTACCTTAATACTCCTTTTTGTAGTTGCAGATGCTTGCAATAGGGGTTAATCATAAGTAGGATGCTTGTCCATGTTAGGGCAGTACCCGAGTGCTGATCCACCCACATACCAAATTATCAAAGTACCGAACGCGAATCTTATGAACATGATGAAAACTAGCTTGACGATAATTCCCAATGTGTCCTCGGGAGCTCCTTCTTCATTATTAGAATTTGTCCAGGCTTACCCTTTGCTACATAAAGGATTGGGCCACCTTGCTGCACTTTATTTACTTTATTTACTTTTTTCTCGTTACTATTTATCTTATCACAAAACTATCTATCACCTACTATTTCAGTGCTTGCAGAGAAAACCTTACTGAAAACTGCTTATCATTTCCTTCTGCTCCTCGTTGGGTTAGACACTCTTACTTATTGAAAGGACTACGATAGATCCCCTATACTTGTGGGTCATGAAGACTCTTTTCTGGCGCCATTGCCGGTGAGCGTAGCGCTCTTGGTGAGTGGAACTTGGTAAGGAAACATTTATATAGTGTGCTGAAATTTTCTGTTACTTGTCACTATGGAAACTAATCCTTTGAGGGGCTTGTTTGGGGTATCTTCACCCCAACCAGAAGAGCAAAGAGATGCTCCTCAACCTACTGAACCTTATGAAAATATTCACTTTGTGATTCCTTCGGGTATGATAGAAAAACTGCTAGCTAATCCTTTTGCAGGAGACGGAACATTGCATCCCGACTTACACCTTATCTTTGTGGATGAAGTTTGTGGATTATCTAAGCTTGCAGGTATTCCTGATGATGTTGTCAAAAGGAAGGTCTTCCCTTTATCTTTGAAGGGAGATGCAATGACATGGTATAGGCTATGTGATGATACGAGATCTTGGAATTATAAGCGATTGAAGTTGGAATCTCACCAGAAGTTCTATCCTATGCATCTTGTTCATCGTGATCGTAATTACATATATAATTTCTGGCCTCGCGAAGGAGAAAGCATCGCTCAAGCTTGGGGGAGGCTTAAGTCAATGTTGTATTCATGCCCCAATCATGAGCTCTCTCGGGAAATGATTATTCAGAATTTTTATGCTCGGCTTTCTCTTGATAATCGCAACCTGCTCGATACTTCCTGTGCTGGTTCCTATATGCTGAACACTATTGATTTCAAATGGGACTTATTGGAAAGAATTAAACTTAACTCTAAAGATTGGGGTTCCGACGATGGTAAGGATTCAGGTATGACACCTAAGTTTGATTGTGTTAAATCTATTATGGATACCGATGCTTTCCGTGGATTTAGCTCTAAGTATGGACTTGACTCTGAGATAGTAGCTACTTTTTGTGAAACTTTTGCTACTCACATTGATCTCCCTAAAGAGAAGTGGTTTAAATATAATCCTCCTGTTGAAGTGAAAGTAGTTGCACCTATTACAGTCGAAGAGAAGACTATTACATATAGTGATCCTATTATTCCTACTGCTTATGTTGAAAAACCTCCTTTTCCTGTTAGGATAAAAGATCATGTTAAAGCTTCGACTGTTGTTCGTAAGAGTAATACTGGGACATATACACCTTCTGAGCAAATTAATGTTGAACCTGGTATTGCCATGGTTAAAGATATTTTGGATGAGGATTTAGATGGGCATGTTATCTCTTTCTTGGGTGAAACTACTAATACTGCTAGACCCGATACTAATACACGTAGACCTGTTGTAGGCACGCCTGTTATTTCTGTTAAAATAGGAGATCATTGTTATCATGGTTTATGTGATATGGGTGATAGTGCTAATGCGATACCTTATGATCTTTATAAAGAAATTATGCATGATATTGCACCTGTTGAATTAGAAGACATTGATGTTACTATTAAGCTTGCCAATAGGGACACCATTAAAACTATTGGGATTGTTAGAGATGTTGAAGTCTTGTGTGGGAAGATTAAATACCCTGCTGATTTTCTTGTTCTTGGTTCCCCACAAGATGATTTTTGTCCCATTATTTTTGGTAGACCCTTCTTGAATACTGCTAGTGCTAAGATTGATAGTAAGAGGAAGGTTGTCACTGTTGGCATAGACGGCACATCTCATGAGTTTAATTTTGCCAAGTTTAGTAGACAACATCGTGAAAAGGAACCATCTAGTAAGGATGAAATTATTGGTCTTGCTTCCATTGTTGTTCCTCCAACTGATCCGTTAGAACAATATTTGCTAGACCATGAAAACGATATGTTTATGAAGGAAATGGAAGAAATAGATGAAGTGTTCCTTAAACAAGAACCTATGCTGAAACATAATCTTCCCGTTGAAATTCTTGGGGATCCCCCTCCACCCAAGGGTGATCCCGTGTTTGAACTCAAACCATTACCTAATAATCTTAAGTATGCTTATCTTGATGAAAAAGAAATATATCTTGTTATTATTAGTGCTAACCTTTCAGAGAAAGAAGAAGAAAGATTATTGAAAACTCTGAAGAAGCACCGAGTTTCTATTGGATATACCCTGGATGATCTTAAGGGCATTAGTCCCACATTATGTCAACACAAAATTTCAGTGGAGAAAGATGCCAAACTAGTTAGAGATCCTCAAAGACGATTAAATCCCAAAATGAAGGAAGTGGAAAGAAAGGAGATACTAAAACTCCTTGAGGCAGGTATTATTTATCCGTTGCTGATAGTGAATGGGTAAGCCCTGTCCATTGTGTCCCTAAAAAGGGAGGTATTACCGTTGTTCCTAATGATAAAGATGAATTGATCCCGCAAAGAATTATTACAGGCTATAGGATGGTAATTGATTTCTGTAAGTTAAATAAAGCTACTAAGAAAGATCATTACCCTTTACCTTTTATTGATCAAATGCTATAAAGGCTATCCAAACACACACATTTTTGCTTTCTAGATGGTTATTCTGGCTTCTCTCAGATACCTGTATCAGCGGGGGATCAATCTAAAACTACTTTTACTTGCCCTTTTGGTACTTTTGCTTATAGACGTATGCCTTTTGGTTTATGTAATGCACCTGCTACCTTTAAAAGATCCATGATGGCTATATTTTCTGATTTTTGTGAAAAGATTTGTGAGGTATTCATGGATGACTTCTCCGTCTATTGATCCTCTTTTGATGATTGTTTGAGCAACCTTGATCGAGTTTGGCAGAGATGCGAAGACATTGGGAAAAGTGTCACTTTATGGTTAATGAAGGCATTGTCTTGGGGCACAAGATCTCCGAGAGAGGTATTGAAGTTGATAAAGCCAAAGTTGATGCTATTAAAAAGATGCCATGTCCCAAGGACATAAAAGGTATAATAAGTTTCCTTGGTCATGCCAGTTTTTATAGGAGGTTCATTAAGGACTTTTCTAAAATCTCTAGGCCTATGACTAACTTATTGCAAAAAGATATTCCTTTTGTCTTTGATGATGATTGTGTAGAAGCATTTGAAACACTTAAGAAAGCTTTGATCACTGCACTTATTGTTGAGCCACCTGATTGGAATTTACCTTTTGAAATTATGTGCGATGCTAGTGATTATGCTGTAGGGGCTGTTTTAGGGCAAAGAGTCGATAAGAAATTGAATGTTATCCATTATGCTAGCAAGACTCTTGATACTGCCCAGAGAAATTATGCTACCACTGAAAAAGAATTCTTAGCAGTTGTGTTTGCATGTGATAAGTTTAGACCTTATATTGTTGATTCCAAAGTTACTATTCACACTGATCATGCTGCTATTAAATACCTTATGGAAAAGAAAGATGCTAAGCCTAGAATCATTAGATGGGTTCTCTTCCTCCAAGAATTTGACTTGCATATTGTTGATAGAAAAGGAGCTGAGAACCCCGTTGCAGACAACTTGTCTAGGCTAGAAAATGTTCTTGATGACCCACTGCCTATTAATGATAGCATTCCTGATGAACAATTAGCAGTCGTCAATGCTTCTCGTACTGCTCCTTGGTATGCTGACTCTGCTAATTAAATTGTTGCTAAATATATACCGCCTAGTTTCACATACCAACAAAAGAAAAAGTTCTGTTATGATTTAAGACATTACTTCTCGGATGATCCACACCTTTATAAAGAAGGAGTAGATGGTATTATTAGACGTTGTGTGCCTAAGCATGAACAGGAACAAATCCTACACAAGTGTCACTCTGAATCCTATGGAGGACACCACCACTACAAAAAAATACACTTTCGTGATGATACGTGCTTGTCACAGTAGGTCGCATTTTTTGTCATGCATGTACATCCATGACAAATTTATGACAGAATCAAGATAGTCATACCTATGCTGTCGTAGAAGTGTTCCATGACATTACCAAAATTATCATCACGGAAGTGTCCACTTCCATGACGATAAATCGCGCGTCACAGAAGTGCTTTCGTCAAGGGTGACTGACACGTGGCATCCACCGTAATGGAACGCCGTTAAGCTATTGGGTCAGATTTTGGATCCGATAACCCGTTAATAGCCACGACCAATGCCGATTTTCCACGTGTAAAATTATCATTGGCTGACGGATCCATGTGTCAGCTCCGTGTTGGCACAGGTGTCACTCATCCAACGGTCGAGATGGGCCTATGATATGTTGACAACCGGCCCAAAAGTGGCCCACAAAGTTTAAATGGGCCAGCCCAACCGAAGGCCCATAAGATTTAGCGGACCATAATGGGCCAGCCCAGCTAAAGGCCCACAAAATTTAGCGGACCATAATGGGCCGGCCCAGCTAAAGGCCCACAAGTTTTGCGGACCATAATGGACTGGCCCAGCTAAAGGCCCACAAGATTCTGCAGACCATAATGGGCCGGCCCAGCTAAAGGCCCAACATTCTTTGTCAAATCGGCCCGTCAACGGCCTAGTCTAAAGTTGTCATCAATTCGGCCCATGGTCACTTCTGGCCTATTAACAGTCCGCTAAGTAATTGGGCCGAATTATGGCCCGGTGTATTTCCGGCCTGTTAAAGGTCCGGCTTCATTTGGGCCCATTTACAGGCCATCAAAAATTTTGGCCCATAAACGACCGTGAAGGATTTGGGTCATATTCGGCCATGTCTGTCATTCGGCCTGTTAGAGGCCCACTATAGATTTGGGCCACTTTCGGCCTGTTGTCATTTTCGGCCTGTTAACGTCGGACGTAAACCATGGGCCATATGTGGCCCAACATCATATCGGGCCCATTAATGGCTCATATAAAAATGACGATAATCTAGCCCGACCGAAGTTCCGGCCTATTAAAGGCCCGTGTATTAGGTCGGCGCATTTACGGCCCGTCCGAATTTCGACCTGTCAAATATCCGCATCATAAATGGGCCACCATTTCGGCCTGCTAAGTCTAGTGGGTTATTTGGCACAATCAGGGCCTAATCTCACTTTCAGTCTTTTAAAGGCCCATGTTTTTTATGGGCTCGAGATATTTACACCTGTAAACGGCCTATTTTTACTGAGGGCCCAAATTATGTTTGGGCCCGTTAAAGGCCCACTATGGGCACAGGCCTACCAGAAAAATTTGAAAGCTTATGCTAATTTAAGCCCAGATATTTTTAGTGGGCCACATGCCAATTTCGGCCCGTAATCGTTTTTAGCCCAATTGGAATGGGCCAGACGAATGTTGACATGTTGGGCTCCTACGAAGCTTTCGGTCGAATACATTACTAAGATAAACCTACACTATACAAAAATAGCGTCGTAATTACTGCAGCCTGTGGCAGCATCATAAATGTTGTATCACAACAAAATAAATTCCAATCATACAAAAAAAGGCCTGTTGGCATAAAGTTTACAGTCCTTCCAGATAAAAGCACCATCAGATGTATAGAAGCACAGATCATTTGACCTGAGTGCTAATGTTTCAGGCTGTAGAATCTGATGGAGCAGCACGATCTCCACCTTTTTCCGCCATTGCTCTTCAACAATGAAGCGAATGTCTGATAGTCTGGTTTCAAAACCATTCATGTCTTGACAACATTTCTCAACCACTATTCTTGTTTCCGAAACAACGTCCATTAGGGATTGGACTTGTGTCTGGAGCACAGATATATCACTCTGTCTAGCAGGAAGATTTTGTTCAGTAGGCGATTTGGACGAGGTTACCTTGACAACCAACCCAGAATTACGCAGGAAGGTGCTTTTTGCACTGTTAGTGGAGAGATACTAACGCACTGCAGCAAGAGGTGACATTGTGCCTGTAATAGCCTCGTCACCTTCAGGTGGTTGTGGCTGTTCAATCATTTTTTCTATAGCTTCCTGGAAGTTTGAACTTGTAGATCAGTGTACCAGATAAGTTACTAATGAGACAAAAACAAACAAAGTAGGCTAAATGTTTATACATAACTTATTTTGGTGAGCTACTGAATACATTAGCATGTATTGTAGTGCCAACTACATAATAAAATCACTTTCGGAACATATGTCCATGTAGCATGCCTACTGTATTGTCTATTTCCTCACATTCGTTGACACCTAAGGATAAAGAGACATGGTTTAAAGTAGGATGAACATAGTATGACATCATTCATATCATGGGCAAACAAATATAAAACAAACAGGCTATTTTATCATTGTGTGTGCACGTGAACATAACAACTAGATTACAGATCAAGGCTAAAAGAATATCCTTCATCTCTTTTAAACCATGTAAGGTGAAATGATACGTTAAGACAACTGTGTATAAAAGTGAATGGAGTAACTGACATTGGCTGCAAACCAAGTAGTTAAATGAACACATCACAGTACCAATCAGGTCAAGGCAGGAGGAGTAAGTGAAAGGGAATTTCCCTACCTTATGTTTTGGATGATGATGACAACCCTTTGTTGGTCTACTCCTGTGCTAAATGTTTCAGGTTCTCAATGATTAGGCTTTCATCGGTTAGTGGTTCTCTCTCGAAGGAATCGTTTGAAGACGGAATCCTCTATGCTTTTTTTCTCTTTGGTCGTAGGGATCCCGTACTATCAAGAGGGAATCCACTTTGGTAAGGATAGGGGATTCCATTCACGCACACCTCCATCATCCCTCTTTTGTCCAGAGAGTGCCTCCTATTTAATCTAATCTTTGCTGTGTTTTCCCAGCGGTTGTACCGCTCGTCCGAGCGGTTGTACCGCTGGCTCTTGACGCTTCTCTGACTTTGTCGAGCGGTGGTACCGCTGCCTCCGGGTGGTGGTACCGCCACCTGACTCTGCAAAGACCAGCAGCGGTTGTTCCGGCCATGCACCGCCCATGTACCGGTCAGGCTTCTGTTTTGATGCGGTGGCTGGGCAGTGGTGGCCCGGTAGGTCCGGTTGTTCCTTATCAACCGGTTCAACCGGAGGTTTGAGCGGTTCTTTCGCTCTTATCTTAGCCGCTCAAGCGCTCAAGGCCAGGCGGTTGCACCGGCCCTGCACCACCCAACTACCGCCCTCAAGGGTGACTCCGTTCTGTTTCGGTGCGGTAGTTGTGCGGTGGCTGGGCGGTTGGTCCGGTTATTTGCTAATGACCGGTACTACCGCCCGATGGTCCAGTTGTACCGCCTGGTAGGGTTCTGCAGCTACATCGTGAGTCCCGGTTGTACCGGGACAAGGAGCGGTTGTACCGCTGCAGTACTGAAAATGCAGTAACGGTTGTATTTAAGTGGGATGCTATATAAGGTGGTTCTTCCACCTACCACGCCCACCTCTTACCTCTCTCACTCCACCATTAATGCTCTCAAGCTCTCTTGCCCGATCTCTTACTCTAGCCACTCAAACTTGTTGATTTGCTAGGGTTTGAAGGAGGAGACCTAGATCTACACTTCCACCAAAGGATATTTGGTTCCCCCATACTTTCTAGTGTGGATTTTGTTACTCTTGGGTGCTTGGGCACCCTAGACGGTTGAGGTCACCTCGAGGCCATATTCCATTGTGGTGAAGCTTCATGGTTTCGTTGGGAGCCTCCAATTGTTGTGGAGATTGCCCCAACCTTGTTTGTAAAGGTCCAGTTGCTGCCTTCAAGGGCACCAATAGTGGAATCACGGCATCTCGCATTGTGTGAGGGCGTGAGGAGAATACGGTGGCCCTAGTGGCTTCTTGGGGAGCATTGTGCCTCCACACCGCTCTAACGGAGATGTACTTCCCCTTAAAAGGAAGGAACTTCAGTAACACATCCTCGTCTCCACCGGCTCCACTCTTGGTTAATTCGTGCCTTTACTTTTGCAAGCCTACTTGTGTTATATCCATTGCTTGCTTATGTGCTAGTTGTTATTGCATCATATAGGTTGCTCACTTAGTTGCACATCTAGACAACCTATTTTGTTGCAAAGTTTAATTTAGTAAAGAAAAGCTTAAAAATTGTTAGTTGCCTATTCAGCCCCCCCTCTAGTCAACCATATCGATCCTTTCAATTGGTATCAGAGCCTCGTCTCTTTATTAAGGACTTTACCATCTGAAGAGTATGGTTGACACCAACGACGGTGCGGAGGAACACTCCGGTGTGAATCCCATCTTGTCTTCGGCCGAAGGGGGAACCTCAGTCTCACGTGAGGAATTCAATGTGGCTTTAGACACATTGAAAACCTCCATGACGGCCGAGGTTAAAAGCATGTTTACTGAATTTCTAGAGGGACTTAAACTATCTACCTCGCCAATGAAAGTGGGTGATCCCACTAACAAGGTGACGGATGCTAACTCCGATAAGGGGGAAGCTAACAATGAAAAGAGTCCATCTACTAGTGGTAGAAATGGCACCGGCATCTTTGCCCATGTGGAACCTCCTATCTATAGAGGACCGATTCCCTCCACTCATTTAAATCATGCCGGTCCTCCTCCTAAATATGTGAAAAATGAAGATTTTGATTCTTGGGTTTATTGCTTCAAGCGTCATTTAAAACATGTGAATACTAACCTTTGGAGAATCATTGAAGAAGGTTTCTATCCTCATGACCCAAGCAACTTCACCCCTCGAGAAGAAGTGGACAAT
Source organism: Triticum dicoccoides (assembly GCF_002162155.2). Taxonomy (NCBI): domain Eukaryota; kingdom Viridiplantae; phylum Streptophyta; class Magnoliopsida; order Poales; family Poaceae; genus Triticum; species Triticum dicoccoides. Next base: position 26,231,449 of record NC_041393.1, on the reverse strand, counting down.
CAATTCAATGAGAGTGCTCTCTTCATCATCCAAGATGCTATCCTTCCCAAAGATCTTCCTCATCTTCGACCTCATGTCATGGCTAAAGAAGCATGGAAATGTGTCGAGCGTCTCTATCAAGGAAGCGCTAGCATTCAACGCTCCAACTATGAAGTGGTGCAAGATGAACCCGATGAGTTTGCAATGAAAGAAGATGAAGAACCTCGTGAGCTCTTTTAAAGAGTGACCAAACTCGTGGTCGCTCTCCGAGATCATGGAAGCAAGGACACGGATGACAATTGGATCAAGCGAAAGTTCCTCAAGGCCATGATGCCCTACAACAAGGCCATGGCCTCCATCATTCGTCAAATACCGGACTTCCACTCCATGACCTCAAGTGAAGTGTTGGATGAGTTTGTTGCAATGAGCATCTTGGACAAGACCGCCGACAATGCGGTGCTCCGTTCTCAAAGGGCAAAGAAGCCCAACCTTGCTTTGAAGGCCAAGGTTATTGTGGAAGAAGAGGAAGAAGTGGAAGATGAGGAAAGCAACCCCGAAGACACCAAATTTGATTACCATGAGCACACGGCCCTTGCTTCAAGACAATTTTGGAGCAAGAAGAATTCAAGATCCAACTTCAACAAGAACAACTCAAGTGGCGTCAAGGGCAAGCAACGAGTTAGAACTTGCTTCAACTGTGGCAATGTGAGCCATTTCGTTGCGGATTGCCCTTACGAGAAGCGGGAAGACAATGGTGGCAAGTTCATCCGAAAAGACAAAGCCAAGTCCTTCCCCAACAAGAACAACTTCGCCAAAAAGACTCCCACTCATGGGTTGGTGGTTCAAGAAGAATACCAAGAGGATGACGACGATGATGAAAATGAAGAAGCAATGGCCATGGCATCCGTTGCCATTGCTACGACTCCCTGGGTGTCTCTCTTTGACTCACCCAACGAAAACATCACCGCCAAATGCCTCATGGCTAAAGCTTCAAACAAGGTAACCCCCAACATAAAACCACCATCATTACTAATCCCTCCATGGAGGATTGCATTGATGAACATGATTGGTCTAATGAAGAAGTGAATGAGTTTGAGTCTTTTATGAGTAAGCTCAAGGGCAAGTCCAAGAAACATTTTGTTGCTCTCTTGGAACAACTTGGTGAGGCCAATGACATGATCGAGGCTCATGAAGAAACCATCTCTAAGATGGAAGGTCATAGTCGTGACTATGCCAATGAGATATCGGATCTCTCTAATGCTCTTGAGGAAGAGCGTGTTCATTGTTTGACTTTTGAGGAGTCACACAATGATGACCATGCTAAGTTAAAGAAAGATCTTGATCATGCTCTTGTCGTGTCTCGTGTGCTAACTTCCGAGAAGGCTAAACTTGGGGTTGATCATGCTAGACTCAAAGAGGAGTTTGAGATACTTGACAAGGCTCACAAGGTCTTGAAGGGTGCTCACGCTAACCTCAAAGAGTCTCATGCTCAACTCCAAGTTAAGCTAACCAAGGAAAAAGCCACCTTTCCTCATATGGTATTAATTGATAATGCATGTGCTACTAACCCGTGTTGTGAGCATGTGCATCTTGTGGAGGAGAATGCCAAGTTGAAGGATCAACTTGAGAAAGGCCTTGTTCCATGCATTCAAGGTGAGAAGAACCTCAACGACCTCTTGAGCAATCAAAAGGAAGTTGTGGCCAAGGAAGGAATTGGATTTGCACCTAAGTCCAAGAGCAAGAAGAAGAAGAATGACAAGACCAAACGTCCTCCTCCTCTCAAGCAAACCTTTGTAAAAGAGGGAGAGGGTGCTTCTAAGGAGAAGAAGGAAAAAGTGAAGGGGGTTGACACTCAAAAGGGCAAAATCATTTCCCCCAACAAAGCCGGCGACTTTAACCCGTCATATGTGCTGTGCCGTGCTAGTGATGGACATGTTTATGCTAAATTTGTTGGTTCTCCCTATGAGTACATTGAATGGTCTATTTGGGTTCCCAAGACCCTTGTTACTAACACCAAAGGACCCATTACTAAATGGGTACCTAAAACCAAGCATTGATCTCTTGTAGGTGTTTGCTTCCGGTGGGGGATCATGGTTGCTCGATAGTGGAGCAACAAATCATATGACCAGGAGCAACGACTTGGTGGTGGACGTGCAAGAGATGCATCGCATTCGAAGGTATTGGGTCTCGGCAAGGTTGTCATTTCTCATGATCTTATGATCGAGAAAGTCATGCTTGTTGAGTCCCTTGCATACAATTTGCTTTCCGTTCGTCAACTTGCACTCATGGGTTTTGCTACATTCTTTGACATTGATACCGTGACCCTCTTGTGGAGCAAGACTCTTAAAGTAGCCTTTGTTGGGCATGTCGAGAACGGTCTCTACGTGATTAACTTTTTGGAGCGACCCACTAAGACCGCGATATGCCTAATGGCTAAAGTTGACGTGGGATGGCTTTGGCATCGCCGTTTAGCCCACGTCAATATGAGATCTTTGCAAAGTCTTCTCAAGGGGGACCATGTCCGTGGACTAACAAATGTTAGTTTTGCCAAAGATCGTGCTTGCAGTGCTTTTATCGAAGGAAAGCTTCATGAAAAGGCTCACCCTCCATCAACCATCATCTACTCGAAGAGACCCTTGGAGCTCCTTCACATGGATCTCTTTGGGCCTCCATCTTTTGATAGTCTTGGAGGTAGAAAGTATTGCTTGGTGATTGTGGATGACTTTTCAAGATACACTTGGGTATTCTTCTTCAAGAGGAAGTGAGACTCAACAAACCGTCATCGACTTTGCAAATGAAGCTCAACATCAACATAATGCAAAGATCTTGACAATAAGGAGTGACAACGGCACTGAGTTCAAGAACTACACCTTGGATGAGTTTCTTAGTGATGAGGGGATCAAGCATCAATGTTCCGCACCATACACCCCTCAACAAAATGGTGTTGCGGAGAGGAAGAACCGGACGTTGATGGATGCGGCTAGGACCATGATGGCGGAGTTCAAGTCTCCATACAACTTTTGGGCCGAAGCCATCAACACCGCATGTCATGCATCCAATCGGCTCTATCTTCGCAAAGGCTTGAACAAGACTCCTTATGAGATACTTACCGGCAACAAGCCCAACCTCAAGTACTTCCGGGTGTTCGGTTGTAAGTGTTTCATTCTCAAGAAAGGTGTTCGTTTGTCTAAATTTGAGGATAGAGCTCTTGAGGGCATATTTGTTGGTTATGCTACAAACTCTCATGCTTACCGTGTCCTAAACAAGTCCACCGGACTCATTGAGGAGACGTGTAGCATGGAGTTTGGCGAAAATAACGGCTCCCAAGTGGAGCAAAGTGGTACTTGTGTTGTAGGTGATGAAATTCCTCCCCAAGCCATAAGAAGAATGGGTATTGGTCATATCCTACCCATTGAGGAACCCCTTGTGGCCGAAGGAGAAGGACAATGCTCCACTCAAGTGGAGCCATCACCTCCCCAAGACCCACACGCTTCCGAAGAACAAAGTGAAGGCCCTCACCCTCATGAACAAGACCAAGGGCAAGATCAACCTCAAGATGGTGGTGAACCTCTAAATGATGCCCAAGGTCAAGTTCTCCCCCTCGAGAAAGTTCAAGATCATGAGCAAGCTCAAGATCAAGAACAAGCTCAAGACGGCGCTCAAGATGATCAAGTTAACCCTCCTCCTTCCACACACGAGGAGGAATTAGAGCGTCGTGCCGCGAAGATTGCTTCCAAACTCACCACCCAAGGCCATCTCATGGAAAACGTGGTTGGAAGCCTAAGACAAGGGGTGAGCACTCGTAGACAATTAGCAAACTATTGTGAACATCATGCGTTTGTCTCTTGTGTTGAACCCCAAAAGGTCTATGAGGCGCTCGAAGACTCGGCTTGGCTCAATGCCATGCATGAAGAACTCAACAACTTCGAGTACAACAAGGTGTGGAGATTGGTGCCAAGACCTTCGGGGAACCACAACGTCATTGGAACCAAGTGGATCTTCAAGAACAAGCAAGATGCTCAGGGGAACATCATTGCAACAAGGCGAGATTGGTAGCACAAGGCTACTCCCAAGTCGAGGGTATCGACTACGGTGAAACCTTTGCTCCCGTTGCTCGTCTTGAATCCATTAGTTTGTTGATTGCTTATGCTTCCCATCACAACTTTACGTTGCAACAAATGGATGTGAAAAGTGCTTTTCTTAATGGTCCTATTAATGAGTTGGTCTATGTCAAGCAACCCCCCGGGTTCGAGGACCCCTGCTTCCCGGATCATGTGTATCAACTCGATAAGGCACTCTATGGCCTTAAACAAGCCCCACGTGCATGGTATGACCACCTTACCGAGTTGCTACAAGATCGTGGATTTGAAGTAGGACAAATCGATCCCACTCTTTTTACTAAGAAGGTCAAAGGGGAGTTGTTTGTATGCCAACTATATGTTGATGATATTATCTTTGGTTCTCCTAACAAAGCTTTCAATGAGGAATTTGCCGCTCTCATGACCTCCAAGTTCAAGATGTCTTCGATGGGACAGTTGAAGTTCTTCCTTTGTTTTGACATCAAACAAAGAAGAGAATGAACCTTTATCAACCAAGCCAAATACACTCAAGACATGCTTAAGAGATTCAAGCTAAGTGATGTCAAGCCGGCTACTACACCAATGCCTACCAAGTGCCAACTTGACATTGATCCCAATGGTAAAGCGGTGGATCAAAAGGTATATCGCTCCATGATTGGCTCCTTTCTTTACCTTTGTGGCATCTAGACCGGATATCATGTTGAGTGTGGGGATGTGTGCACGGTTTCAAGCCGCACCAAAGGAAAGTCACTATGTGGCGGTCAAGCGAATCTTTCGATATTTGGCTCATACCCCAAACTTTGGCTTATGGTACCCAAGAGGAGCAAATTTCAAGCTTGAAGGTTTCACGGATTCTGATTGGGCGGGGGACAAAGTGGATAGGAAGTCCACTTCCGGAGGGTGCCAATTTCTTGGTTGCTCTTTGGTAAGTTGGTCTTCCAAGAAGCAAAGTTGTGTGTCTCTCTCGTCCACCGAAGCGGAGTATGTGGCGGCAGGTAGTTGTTGTGCTCAACTCCTATGGATGAGGCAAACTCTAAAGGAGTACGGTGTCATTTGTGACAAAGTGCCTCTTTGGTGCAATAATGAAAGTGCCATCAAGATTTCTCTCAACCCGGTACAACACTTCAAGACGAAGCAAATTGAGATTCGGTATCACTTCATCCGGGATCACATTAGGCGAGGGGAGATCGAGCTCAAGTATGTCAACAATCATGATAACCTTGCAGATATTTTCACGAAGCCCTTGGATGAAGCAAGATTTCCCGAGTTAAGGCATGAGCTAAACATCATTGATTTGAGCAATGTGACTTGAACCCGTACACCCACCACCACACTCAACTTGTTGTCTAGCTTAGGTGTAGGCATGGACATAGGGGGAGTGTTGTTCTCTCAATGAGCTCTCCCTCCCCCATCATGCATAAATCGATCACCTCTTTCACATTAGCCATTTTTGATGGTACTTGTGCTTCAAAGACGAGTCTTGGTCTTGGGCCCAAGGATAATTCTTCGCGGTGCCATACCATTTGACTCAAACATAGGTGGCTTCGGCCATCGCCCTCTCTTAAGAGAGAGGATTGAGCTCGCTCTGCTTGTGTGCGGTTGCTTTTGTTTTCCCTTCGTTCTTTTCCCTGTTCTTAGTGTTTGGTTTCTCCTTTTGTTGTCCCGTTTGTCTTGTTCTCTTCTTTTTGGTCTGGGCTTTGGTGGTCGGGCGGTACAACCGGTGTCAAGGGCGGTTCTACCGCTGATACCTGGTTGTGCTGCCCCAGTTGGGTTGCTTTCGGTGCTTGGGCGGTTATACCGCCCATTTTCACTGGGGCCTCTCCGTCCGGTTCTACCGGTTGTCCCCGGCCGGTACTTCCGGTGCCCTTCAGGAAATGGAAGTACCGCCCACTACAATCTGTCAGCACCTGACTTGCGGTACAACCGGTCCTAAGAGCGGTTCTACCGCCGCGCGGCTATGGTCCTATTTATATCCGACGGGGCAAAGGGTTTTTCTTTTTCCCCTTCCCCGTTCGCCTCGTCCTTGCCCTAGCCGCCGGTCACCTCTGCCCCGCCCCGGAGTGCGCCCCGCGCTTCGGACCCGAGGGCTCTCCGTGGATTCTCTCTGTGGAAGCCTTCCGGTCTTCTCCCATGGATGGTGGTAATGCCCTTGTTCTTCGTTCTTTGTTCTATGTTTTCTTCTTGTTTTAGGGCATTACTTTACCCTCCTAGTTTAGTGTCCGTTCTTTGGTTGGGAGAGATGGTTGTTTTTCTTGTGTCTATGCAGTACCTAGAACTCCGAATATTGCTTGGCTGAGTTGCACGTCTTGAACAGATCTAACTACCCTGGTAGTGCCACTGTCAGCGGTTCTACCGCCCAGACGGGCGGTACAACCGGTGGGGCAGTTCTACCGGTGGGAGAGCCGGTACAACCGGAATGTATGCACCACAGAGCACTGTTCTGGTTTCTATGGTGTTGCATTTTTTGTTTGCTTTCCTCTCATTCTTGTTGGTTTTCGTGTCTCCCTTCGTGTTTGTGTTCAGGTGGCTCCAGTTCTCGCTCTGCTCCTCGCAAGACCAAGAAGAGGGTTCGAAGGGCTCCGCGCCCGGCTGAGTCTGAAGAGGAAGTTGTGATCCCCACCAAGCGCACTCGCCGTGAAAAGTCTGCCGCTGCCAAGCAACGTGTCGTAATGCCACTCCACCATTGGAAAGCCAAGGATTGGGAAGCCTTCCACTCAAAGAATCCTTATGTGGTTCCCGTAGCTCCTCGTTGGACCACTGTTCAGTTTCAAAATGAGATGCAAGTACGAATTGTCCATGAACTCTTTGAGCACAACAAGAACAGATAGGCCAAGCAGTGGACCATCGATCTTGATCATTGGCGGAACAACCTGGAGTATTTGGTGAGGCTTTGGCTCTTTGTGAGGAGTTTGATCTTGTCAAGCTCATGTCCGTCAACTGGGACTTTGATGTTCAACTCATCCATCAGTTCTATGCCACCGTTCACTTTGGAGAAGATGATGCGCGCACCCTCACTTTCATGTGTCGTGATGAGCTCTTTCAAGTTCCCTGGAGGACCTTCTGCAATGCTATTGGGTACGATGATACCGGTCTAGAAGGAAGGGGTGGCATTCGCCCCCATGATCATCCTGACCCCATGCCTAAGTAGAAGCTTGCCCCTTTGTACATTCGGGGCCATGGTATTATTGGTGAATCTAAGGATTTGGTGAAGGTCTATGACATCATGCATCGTGTTTTTCGCAATGCGCTTCTGCCCAAAGTGGGGAATCAAGATGAAATCCATGGCTATCTTGTTGACTTGATGGTTGCTATGAAGACCAAGGTGGGATCTGGGGAGACGTTTGATGTGTCCAACTGGCTGTGGCACGAGATGTACAACATGGTCATCTACAGGAAGGTCCCCATTTATGCTCCGTTTGTCATGTGCTTTCTGAACTCCGTGTGGGAAGTCCGCCGTCCTGGAGAGCCCCTCACCTCTCCTGACAATCTTACCATTCACGAAGTCAAGCTCCTTAGGAAGAAGAAGCACGCCGAGCCACGTTTCCCTGCTGATGCTCCTGAGGATGTCTATGCCACTTCTGATGATGAGGATTTTGAGTTGAAACCAGGGCCAAGCTCTCGTGGGTGAACAAGCTCGCTGCCAAGGTGAAGAAGACTTTCTGCCTTCAGTCTGACATCCAGAAGAGGATGTATGAGGCACATGTCAATGAGAAGCTTGCGTGGCGTCGCCAAATTGCTATGATGAGGCACCTCAGCATGTCGGTTCAGAGTGGCTCTGAGAAGAGCATCACACCGGAGGAGCATTGGATATCTTCCCACAGCACCTGGACTGATGATGAAGCCCCTCCTCAGCCCTCCACCACCATTTCTGCTGCTGATGATATCATGGAGGACTCTGATAGGGACGATGATGAAGTTTCTGAGAATGGTGAAGATTCTGACAATGATGAAGATCCAGATGCTACCGAGGAGTCAGAGGAGGACGACTGAGCCTGGGGTGATAGCTTCGCTCTCTTCCTTTTTGGTGTCCTGATGCCAAAGGGGGAGAGAGTGTGATAGGACTCGGGAGTTGCATGGGTGGTTGCGTAGTGTGTGTCTCGTGTTGAACTTGTCTGTGGTCTCCGTTGAACTTTCTTTGTGTGGATTTTGTGCCACTCCTGCTATCTTATCTTTTTGCTTGTTGGTCTTTATTGGTAGTTTTGCTCTTGTCTCTGTGTGTCAGCTACCTTCATGTTATAAGATTTATATGGCCAGCCTATAAAATCTAGGGGGAGTCTCGACCTGGGGCTCACATCTAGGGGGAGCTCCGTCTAGATTCTATAGTCTTCTATCTTATATCGTGTTGTTGTCATCATCCACCAAAAAGGGGGAGATTGAAAGGGCATTTCCCTACCTTATGTTTTGGATGATGATGACAACCCTTTGTTGGTCTAATCCTGTGCTAAATGTTTCAGGTTCTCAATGATTAGGCTTTCATCGGTTAGTGGTTCTCTCTCGAAGGAATCGTTTGAAGACGGAATCCGCTACGCTTTTTTTCTCTTTGGTCGTAGGGATCCCGTACTATCAAGAGGGAATCCACTTTGGGAAGGATAGGGGATTCCATTCACGCACACCTCCATCATCCCTCTTTTGTCCAGAGAGTGCCTCCTATTTAATCTAATCTTTGCTGTGTTTTCCTAGCGGTTGTACCGCTGGCTCTTGACGCTTCTCTGCCTTTGTCGAGCGGTGGTACCGCTGCCTCCGGGCGGTGGTACCGCCACCTGACTCTGCAAAGACCAGCAACGGTTGTTCCAGCCATGCACCGCCCATGTACCGGTCAGGCTTCTGTTTTGATGTGGTGGCTGGGCAGTGGTGGCCCGGTAGGTCCGGTTGTTCCTTATCAACCGGTTCAACCGGAGGTTCGAGCAGTTCTTCCGCTCTTATCTTAGCCGCTCAAGCGCTCAAGGCCAGGCGGTTGCACCGGCCCTGCACCGCCCAACTACCGCCCTCAAGGGTGACTCCGTTCTATTTCGGTGCGGTAGTTGTGCGGTGGCTGGGCGGTTGGTCCGGTTATTTGCTAATGACCGGTACTACCGCCCGATGGTCCGGTTGTACCATCTGGTAGGGTTCTGCAGCTACATCGCGAGTCCCGGTTGTACCGAGACAAGGAGCGGTTGTACCGCTGCAATACTGAAAACGCAGTAACGGTTGGATTTAAGTGGGCTGTTATATAAGGTGGTTCTTCCACCTACCACGCCCACCTCTTACCTCTCTCACTCCACCATTAATGCTCTCAAGCTCTCTTGCCCGATCTCTTACTCTAGCCACTCAAACTTGTTGATTTGCTAGGGTTTGAAGGAGGAGACCTAGATCTACACTTCCACCAAAGGATATTTGGTTCCCCCATACTTTCTAGTGTGGATTTTGTTACTCTTGGGTGCTTGGGCACCCTAGACGGTTGAGGTCACCTCGAGGCCATATTCCATTGTGGTGAAGCCTCGTGGTTTCGTTGGGAGCCTCCAATTGTTGTGGAGATTGTCCCAACCTTGTTTGTAAAGGTCTGGTTGCCGCCTTCAAGGGCACCAATAGTGGAATCACGGCATCTCGCATTGTGTGAGGGCGTGAGGAGAATACGGTGGCCCTAGTGGCTTCTTGGGGAGCATTGTGCCTCCACACCGCTCTAACGGAGACGTACTTCCCCTTAAAAGGAAGGAACTTCGATAACACATCCTCGTCTCCACCGGCTCCACTCTTGGTTAATTCGTGCCTTTACTTTTGCAAGCCTACTTGTGTTATATCCATTGCTTGCTTATGTGCTAGTTGTTATTGCATCATATAGGTTGCTCACTTAGTTGCACATCTAGACAACCTATTTTGTTGCAAAGTTTAATTTGGTAAAGAAAAGCTTAAAAATTGTTAGTTGCTTATTCACCCCCCTCTAGTCGACCATATTGATCCTTTCAGTAAGGACTTACAACAGCGGCTTGGGCTGGTGTGCTCATGCCCTTTATCTTGCTGGTGTGGCAATGCTTGAAGATTTGCACTGCATTCGGTTCAGGTTCTTTTTGGTCCGCACGGGCTTTCCTCTGCATTTGGAACAAGTCAATATAGATACGATAATATGGCACAAAATAGAAGAAGGAAGTAGCAGCTATTTACAAGAGCCTCGCAGTGTGCAATATAGCTACGAGATCCTATTGTCTGTTGGAATTTCACTTTAGAACGGTTGGTTTTGTTCTTCAGACAGTTAGCCTAGAAGAAGATACACTTGTAAGGCACATACATAAATACAAGTTCAATATGTGGTCTGATCAAATACATATAGCCTACCTGATACTTTGGATCAGACCAGTGTTTAATGAGGGCTGTCTAGTCTTCATCTGTAATATATTCCACTGGGGATGTTTGGGCGATTTCATTGTTAGCCTTGCATTCAAAGTGAGATTTTCTAAGGTGGTACCGATACTGTCGCAGAGCAGACTGAAAAACATGAGTGCATGCTTCTTTAGTTGCATCATCTTTCAGATCCAACTTGAACCCCATCTGTTGAAAAAAGAATGTGAGTCTTATTAGGAGGAAGCTAGAAAGTATGGGACAGAGCAAGACAATATTACTAATTGCGATGAATAACATTACTTATGGATAAATGGTCAAGGAAGGTGTTAAACTGGTATTGTATTTCTCATTCCTATACTGGATCCACGTTGGGAGGATACGCGCATGACACCTAACGGCAACGACTGCCTCTGATACTAACTTGGTTGACTCTGTAGCATCACGTGGCTTTTTTAAACCTGCCTCAAAATGGATCTCCATTCTTCCTCCTTTAGATTTTGTTAATCTGTCAAGCATTATCCCTGATGTCTGTTTCCGCTTGCGCCGTGGTGCTAGTTCAACAACAAATATGGAAAGTGTTAGTGTACATCAAACTATGAGAGTACATATAAAGGAGCATGCAACTGCAACTTCACTCAGTCAGGTACCGTCTTGGTGTTGATGCTCATGAGGTTCATCTGATCTTGCCAAGTCCTGTTGTGTCAGCAGTGCTTTGGAAGTAGTGTTAGGTGTGAAGGCAGCTTGGGAACTGGCCAGTTTCGGAGCAAACGAACGAGTAACTGGTTGAGATGCTGGTACAGTTGAAGTGGATGCTGCAGCTGGTGGAGCAGGTGATACTGTGTTTGTAGATTTAGCCGGTGGACTTGGACCTTCTACTGCACTATAAGTACCAGCAGAATCTCGACGGCAGAACCTTTTCTGTTTCACCCGACGAGTAATAGCACTCCCTACTATATTATTATCCTTGCTCTTTTTTGACTTTGCCATGTCAAGCTGTACCACAACATAAAAGAATAAAATCACTCTTCAGAACTCATTGATGCATGATACAGACAAGCAATACTTTGATGTAAGACAACCGTATGAGGATGGAATATGTAAGGAAAACAGGACGACATGACATATTCACAGCTACGATGTGAAAACTAAGCAGAAGGATTTTCAAGAAAGTAGAACTAATGCAAGCTAGACACCATATGAAAGATGCAACCAATATTACTCTGCCAAGTTAAAAGTGTCTTGTCATAAGTGGCAATTCGAAAAATTAGAAGCAGTACAACGTAGAAATCAATGCAAGATGCAACCACTATCAAACTGCCATGTTAAAAGCGTCCAATCATGAGTTACTGATGCGGGATACACAACAGCAGTACTTTGATGTAAGAACATGGTATGATAGATAGATGCAGTGTATTATAGACACACAAAGCCATGTCATATGCACATGTATAACGTATAAACTCAGCAGGTGCAATTTAATCAAAATAGAAGAAATACAGGCTAGACAACATATGCAACATGAAACCAATTATCACACTGTTAACTTAGAGCAAGCACGTGCGATGGTGGAGTGCAGGAGATGAACTCATCATGTAGACTTGGGACTTCAACTTCATTAGCAGTAGCAGTGGCAAATCTAGAGAGTCGCTGTTTGCATCGGTGCGGAGTACCACCAACATCCCCTAACTTAATCTTTTCCTTCCTATTTTATGATATTGCCTTATGAAGTCAAAACCACAAGAAGATGAATAAAATTAGCTCTGCATAACTGGTTGATGCATGATACAGATGAACACTACTTTTATGTAAGGCAAGCGCAGGATAGGAGGATGGAATATATACAAAAAAAGACAGCGTTTCATATTCACATGTACGATAGGAGGATGGAATATGTATGAAAAAATAGTAAGTGGAAGGCATTTCAACAAAATTAGAAGAAATGAAAGCTAGGCACCATATGAACATGCAACCAATATCACTCTATCAGGTAGAAAGTGTCTCGTCGTAAGTGCCATTTCAAGAAATTAGAAGCAGTACTAGCTAGAAGACAATGCAAGATGCAACCTACATCACGGTCCCAAGTTAAATATGTCTTATGGGTAAGTGATCGTTGCAGGTATAAGTTGTAAGCTACACAGATGCAATTCTACATAATCAGAAGCAATACAAACTAGACATCATACGAAAAATGCAACCACGTATAATAGTTCCAAGTAAGAGCAAGCACTTGTGATGGTGGAGTAGGGGAGATGTGCTCATCATGTACACGTATGTTCTAGAAACAGGAACACGTGTCATATTCACAGGCATTATGTGTAAAGTAAGCAGATGCAATTCAAGTTAGAAGCAATACAAGCTAGACATCATACGCAACATGCAACCACATATAATAGTGTCAAGTTAGAGCAAGCACCTGTGATGGTGGAGTAGGGGAGATGTGCTCATCATCTACACAACTAAGTTGACTGTCCAGCCTTGTGTTGTCTTGCGAATCTTGTTGGGAGGATGGCGGAGTAGAATCTTTAGAGATCCCCTGTTTGAGTTGCTCCGAAGGACCACCATCATCCACTCCCGGACTAATTTCCTTCAGCTGTAATGATTTTGCATTGTGAAGTCAACCCGATAAGAAAAAGGAATAAAATTTGCTCTTCAGAACTCATTCATGCATGATACTGATAAACACTACTCGGATGAAAGGCAAACACATGATGCAAGGATGTAATATGTACGAAAAAATGGACGGCTTGACATATTCACACCTATGATGTGGTAACTAAGCAGAAGGCACTTCAACAAATTGGAAACACTGCAAGACACCATATGGAAGGTGCAATCAATATCACTCTGCCAAGTTAAAACTGTCTCGTCATAGGTGGCGTTCATCAAACTTGAAGCAATGCATGCTAGAAATCATATTCAAGATGCAAACCAATATCACACTGCCAACTTAAAGGTGTCCCATCATAAGTGACTGATGCAGGATACACAAGAAGAGTAGTTTCATGTAAGAACATGGTGTGATAGACAGATATGGTATGTACCAAAAACAGGAAAGCGTGTCATATTCACATGTATCATGTGTAAGCTAAGCAGATGCAGTTTACACTAATTAGGAGCAATACGAGCTAGACACCATATGCAACATGCAACCAGATATCACACTGCTAAGTTAGAGCAAGCACCTTGGATGGTGGAGTAGGGGAGCGGAGACTTGGACCATGTAATGCACTATCAGTACAAGGAGAATCGGTACAGATGCTTCGTTTACATTGCTGCAGAGGACCACCATCATCGCCTTCCTTACTCTTTTCCTCCCTCTTTTTTGATTTTGCCTTGTCAAGTAAAACCCACAAGAAAAAGGAATAAAATTTGCTCTTCAGAACTTATTGATGCATGATACTGACGAACACTACTTTCATGTAAGGCAGCCGCATGATAGGAGGATGGAATATGTATGAAAAACAGGACGGCGTGACATATTGACATGTATGATGTATAAAGTGTAAACTAAGCACAAGGTGCTTGGACTTGTTAGAATTGATGCAAGCTAGAAACCATATGAAAGATGAAACCAATTCACTCTGCCAAATTAAAAGGGTGCCCTAACAAATGTATTTGACCAAATTAGAAGCAATACAAAGCAACATGCTAGAAATAATATGCAATATGCAACGAATAAAGGTGACTCATCATAAGTGATTGATTCAGGATATAGAAGAGAGGTAGTTTCATGTAAGAACAAGGTTAACACATAGATGTAGTGTGTACCAAAAATAGGAAGGCATGTCATATTCACAGGTATAGTGTGTATACTAAGCAGATGCAATTTACCCTACTTATAAGCATTACAAGCTAGACACCATATGCAACATGCAACCAAATATCACACCGCGAAGTTGGAGCAAGCACCTGTGATGGTGGTGTAGGGGAAGTGTTGTCTTCAGGTACAGAGCAACGTTCAATATCTTCATTTAGGCTTGTTGTTTCTTGAGAATCATGTGGAGACGATGAAATTGCATTCTTTATAAGAGTATTGCGTCTCATATTAACCCACGCGCGTGACTGTGTCATCATAAGCGATAGACGCAGGATACACAAGAATAGTAGTTTGATGTAAGAACATGGTGTGATAGGCAGATGAAGTATGTACCAAAAACAGGAAGGCGTGTCATATTCACATGTATAATGTGTAAGCTAAGGAGATGCAATTTAACAAATTAGGAGCATTGATGAGGGATACGCAAGAAAAGTAGTTTGATGTAAGAACATGGTTAATAGAAAGACGTAGTATGTACCAAAAATAGGAAGGCATGTCATATTCACAGGTATAATGTGTTAACTAAGCAGATGCAATTTACCCTAATTAGAAGCATTACAAGGTAGACACCATATGCAACATGCAACCACATATCACACTACCAAGTAAGAGCAAGCACCTGCGATGGTGGTGTGGGGGAATTGCGGTGATCAACTAGAGAGCTACGTTGACTATCTTCATTTAGCCTTGCTGTTTCTTGAGAATCATGTGGGGAGGATGACACTGCACTCTTTAAACGAGTAGGGCGTCTCACAGTAACCCACCCGGGTGACTGTCTCATCATAAGTGATTGACGAGGGATACAAAAGAGCATTAGTTTGATGTGCGAACATGGTTAATAGACATATGTAGTATGTATCAAAAACAGGAAGGCATGTCATTATCAAAGGTATAATGTGTAAAGTAAGAAGATGCAATTTAACCAAATTGGAAGCAATACAAGCTAGACACCATATGCAACATGCAACCACATTTGACAGCGCGAAGTTAAAGCAAGCACCTGGGATGGTTGTGTGTGGCAATTGAGATCATCGACATCAGAGCTACGTTTACTGTCTCCAACTGCTGACACTGCACCCATTAGAGCGCTGAAACGCTTAGTGCTTATCTTCGAATTACACTGGAGTGACTTCTGTCTTTTCTTTTCTGCATTTATCAACACTGCGTCAGAGTCTGAAATACTCATGCATAAAAAAACAATAGTGTGAGTATGGGTGAAGTGTGTGCACAATTAGTACAGTGTAAAGGTAGCAGATAGCAGGTTGGTGAGAAATAAATGACGGGAGACATATGATAGCTCTACAACATGCATGGCACACTCAATTACTACAGGATTCTATGAAAATAAAAGTCGACTGAAAGCAAATAGGTTAGTCCATTTTTTTCTGCACCGTCCAATGTACAAAGAACGGGCAGATCGCCTTCATCTACCTCCAGCCAGTCAGTGATGACGATCTTCCTCGAAACGCCAGCGACCACCGGCTTAGTATTCCTCCCCTGCCTGCGCCCTCCCCTCGACCTCACCGCACCGCCATGCTTGGCACCGCCCCCCCGACCATCCATTCAAGCCCCGCCGACCTCCAGATCGGGCGCAAGCAGCTCCTGCACCCCACACCCCTATGATAGACACTGATGCGCCGCTTCCCCGGGGAACAGGCGGACTAGGTGCTCCGTGCGCCTAAGCGGGTGCTGCTTCTTTTAATTGCGGTTCGACTGACCCTGAATTGAAATATAGGCGGGCTACTGACCTCTAGCAAAGGTGAAATAGTAAAAGGGAGGAAACCTTGTGCATTTAGTATCACGAAGAAGATGCAGTAAGAAGCGCTCAACTAGTTTCTTTTGTGGGATGAATACGGTTTTGAGCGGAGATGTAAGACTTGCAAGAATAAGGGAAGAGGAGTACCTCTTTCTGCTGGCAGTGCTGTGTCGTCCTTTTGTTTTTCCGACGATCTTGTTGTTCGCCGGAAATCAGAAGTTGTGGAGGACGATGCAGCCTTGGACGAACCCATGGCCAAGTTGTTGAGTGTGGTGCAATGGCCGTCTGCGGGCGACGGGGAAGCATATCCGAGGTGGCAAACGACGGTGTAGCGGGAACAGCACCGGTGCGGTGGACGGTTGCGACAGTGGAGCCGCAGCAGTGAGGCGCAGGATGGTGTGGTCGGAGTGGTTCTGGTACGGTGCACGTCGGCGTTGGCGTCGTGGAGGCAGCTCTGCCTCGGCTCAAGATACTAAGTCCTTGAGGGTGTTGCGGTTGCGGTTGCGTTGGACGACAACGTCGGGTACCGGCTCCGGCGTGATGGAGGAGGGCGGTGGTGGATTGGCCACTATGGGGTGGAGGACGGAGGAGGCTGGGGTTTTGCGGCTGGTGGAGGGGGCGTTTTCGCGCCCACGGAGTATGAATGGGGAAACGGAGGGAGGCGGGGAACTAAGGGGGAACAATGTTTCGGTTTGAGACGTGCTTGTTTGAAATTTGGGGAAAGTTACAAACTTTGCCCCCATCTAAAATTTCGGACATATTGCGGGTTGGGGGTAGGACAGTCATGTCAGGTGTCCCAAATGTGGGCGGGATAGATTTCAGCCGAGCGCATGGGTGTTTAGGCGCCCACGGCGTATGAATGCTTCTCGGAGGCGGTTGAGACTGGCGTCTTGGTGAAGTTACAAACCTTCCCCGGTTTAGACCTTTGGACATCGTGCCGATAGGCTACACAGGCCAGAGTCAGGATAGTAATTTCCTACCACCAAAACATTAGTCTCGTGCGGTTTTGAGTGACCAGAGGCCTATTTGGTGCTTCAATCAATATTTGGGAGCAGAAGCATTAACGCTTTCGGTTCTCTTGAATTGAACTTTCAGGATTTGTCAAACTTCACAAATCTTTACTCTTGAAAATCCTAAAGCTACGATTATTTTGGAATGGAGGGGGTACATTTTAATATACATTATACACGAGTATATATTAAAAAATATGCAACTTACCTCAGTTCATGCATGGTTCCAGGTATAATCTCCTTGGTTGAAAAAAAAGTTAGATATGCGTATGAATATATATAACATGTTCAAACTCACAACAAAGATTGATGCCCCCTTTTACATCTGATTTACAAATGCCATTATCTCGGGTTCAAATAGATGAATGCACTTTCTATGAATTCGAATCTTCGAAACCCCCTTTATGTTGAATTCGACATGTATTTTATTTCGTAGCTAGCAATTTGGAATGTATCCATGCAAGTGACAAATGTATAAAGTACTTCACACTAACAACATGGAGTGCACTAATTAATGTTTATATATGAATTGCAAAAGCATCCATTGCCTATATTTCAAACCGCTCTCACTCTATGGATCGATAATATGAAATAAACACATGCACATGCTAGAATTCAATAGAGTATGGGTATCTGATAGACTGATTTTCGTCCATATGCAAATTTGCAAAATTCATGATCTCATCCAAATATAATAATGCCATTTATATTTCAATTTAATGCGTAGAACCGCCTTTTACACGTAGATGCACTATGCCTCGCCCCGTTCTCACAAACGCGTTATATATCTCTCTATCTAACGCATAAGGGCACACACTTTATATGCATCGGCATTTCTCTTTCACACATGCTCACCATCTCTCTCAGGGTGTCGGGGTGTCTCACGCGCATGCTCTCTCTGTTTCTCTCTCTCTCTTTCTGACTACTATGTACCACTCTTTTCACTAATCTCAGTTGGAAAACACTATTTCTCTCACATGCATATATACACATGCACGGTCTCTACTAGCCCACTATACGCACATATATGTGCCTACGTGTCTCCCGCACGCACGTTATCTTTAGGCCTCTCTCGCACACATTGCCCCCCCCACGACACACCTCTCTAATAGTAGTTGGCAGATATGATTTCATCATGTCATTCAGTAGGATATCCCTGGCTGTTAGGCTGGATGGTAATACGAGGCAAAGTTTTACCCTAGTTCGGATTGGACCCTTGCAGTTGAAGAAAGAGCCTACTCCTGGTACTGTATATTGGTGATAGGGGTGTGTACAAAGTACACGTGAATACCAGGCATTGTGCGTGTGTGTATACTATCGACGAATTAGCCCCCAAGCTTGTATAACATACTAAGGGCCTAGGGTTACAAATCATATATAGTCGGCTTATCACCGGTGGGGATAGAGTCCTCCGCGACTCTGGTAGCTTCGTGTTGTACCCCGAGTCCTCCACATGGGTCTCCATATAACACGTCTCGGTCCAACCTATATGTGGCGCAGGATGGAATCGACCCATGAGTCTTCATGCTGACCCACCACAACTACAAATGATGTGCCCACCACACCACACACGAATCGGCCACTAAGAAAATAAGCATATACAATAGTACAACGATATATAGCTCACGATACGTCTCCATATTTTGTTGATGACACTGAAGGACTTTGCATTTGATGCGTGCTCCGTATTTTGTTGACGACACTTACGGTCATTGTATTTGAAGCGAAAGCACGATATGGTCACTGGACTTTAGAATAAGCTCATCACGGTCACGACATACATTTTGTCGTGCTAACCAACATGTGGTTGGAAGGTTAGAGGACAGTGGTTTCTCGAGCCCACCAAGGTAAAAGTACCGGTGCTAGCATTTATCTTGTGTTAATTTCAGTATTTTTCAGCGATGTACGTTCAGTGGGAGGAGATGTTCCACTCGACTACGAGGCACCTATGGTGACTTCGTAAAATCTCAAGATCATATATGCTGGCCCACTCTCTCGAAGGTGCTCATAGGGGTAGGGTTCGCGTGTGTGCACCTATAGCAGTGAGTGCTTGTGCGTATATATGAGCCCTTGCATCTGTATCGTGTTAAACAAATACATGTCATGATTATACTGTCACTGGCTCACCCGTACAACTCCGTATTTTGTTGATGACACAATCAATTGACCAGTCAAATGTCACAACTAGTGTTGCACCATCGGGGCGCGTAACCGTGGGGCCCACCTGTCAGCTCGTATATGAAAGAAAGAAATGGTAGTTTGGGTCTGTACTGTGTTAATAAAATAGGAGTACATTTTATGGTGATCATACGGTCACTGGCTCACCATACAGCTCCGTAATTTGTTGATAACACGATCAATTGACCAGTCAAACGGTCCACATTCAGCAGCGCACATTACCATAGGGCCCACCCGTCAACACGTATATGAAGGACAGAAATGGTAATAAACTAGTGGTCGGTGGGTATTCGAAGTCGTGAGACGTCTGGTTGGCAGTCATCGGCGGTTGGGGGGGGCGTTCATTGGGTGGTGGGGTG
>NC_041393.1:26207609-26211677 GCF_002162155.2 Triticum dicoccoides | reverse complement strand
ACCGGCGGTGGGGAGTGGTTTCGGGGAGGGCGGGCCAGCCGCGGGTGGCGGGGGCGGGCGGTTCGACCGGTGGTGGTTGGCGGCTCAGGGGGGGTGGAGTTTGATGATAAACTGGAGGCCCTTGATTTCGTATCCAACGGCTGTAAAATCTAATGACCAGAGATAAAAAAGTCAGTCGACTGACGTGTAGCCTCACCCCGCACGTACACATGCACACACGCAAGACACGCACGCATGTAGGCGTGCAACACTGACACGTACACATAACGTACAGACGCACGCATGCTGGCGTGCAACACTGACACGTACACATGCACTCACGAACACACGCACGTACGCACCCATGCATGCAACACTGAAATGCACCCTTGCACGCACGCAACACTCGCATGCCTGCATGCACACAGCACACGACGCAAGACACACGCTCAACCTATACGTGCATGCACCCTTTGTTAAGGACATGGATTGTTATGGGTATTAATCAATCTTATCTGTGATAAGCAGAACATTGATGTTTTCATCGGTCTTTATGAATCACAACGTATCGAGCGGGCTATCAACATAGTAGGCTTAACTACATGAAAAAGATGACGTCACACTCAATGAACAATCATCGGTTTATGAAATGCCCGCTTCTGACCGCCCTGGCCCACCAAAGGTTCCTCTGCTGTGTGCTGCCTGCGTTGGGTCACTGAGATGCAGGCCATGCACCCAAAGAGCCCACACGTCAGCGGAAGAACGGTGCAGTGTCCTAGGTTAGAGTCGAGGGCGCCACTCGCGGCACGCCCGGCTGAACATGCCTCTGTGCCGCATTCAAATGCCTCCATGAAACCCGCCCGTGTGGAAGCCGAGAGACCCACTCTGGACACACGTCCGTTCATGACCGGGCCAGCGTTAAACGCAACGCCGACCAAGTTCCTCCCGTCCGCCATCTATTTAATCTCCTATTTAAACGAGGCCAAACGCCAGCCAAGAATCGCACACCTCCGCCGCTCCCCTATCTCCTCCACCATGTTGTCCACTCTTACAATGGCTTACGAAGAGTAGTTATTCCGCATCCAAGCCGGCTGGGTAGCCCGCCGGATACGAGCTCTGCAGCTCGCTGATCCACCTCCCTCCCCTCACCTGGCGGAGCCAGTTGCCGGCACGCGGTTCAACAACTCGCCGCTCCAGGCCAGCTCGATGAGGAGCGACGCACGGGCGTCGTTGCTACCGTCCATGCCACCGCCTCGTACCGCGTCTCCCGTTTCTGTGGCCGAGACTCCCAAGCTGGCGGCCGCGCCATGTAAGCAGCGACAGAAGCCGGGTGCGCGAGAGCGACGAGTCGGTGGCCAGCGCCTCTGTGTCCGCCGCCATCATCAAGGAGAAGTAGAACACGGGAGGCCACCGCCGCTTGGGTCCCACGAAGGCCACCCTGGAGGCGACACCGGCGTACACAGCAGGTGTCTTGCCGGATCCTTTTGTTGTGAGGACCTTCGTCGACCCCGCATGGGCTCCACGGAAGAGGGGAATGTTAGGATGAACTCGAGCCGGTGCCGGCCATGGCAAAGTAGTGTCCGGTGATGAACTCGAACCGGTTCCAACCACCATCATCTTCGGCACCAGCCAATGATATCAGTTGGGCAGTGGGGAAGCGAGTTGTCCTTTGCGCTGAAGGATATACCTCCGGGGCTCCTGGCAGTCCGGTGATCATGCTGTCGGACATGAGGAATACAAATCGATCGGCGGGCGACCATTTAGGCCAGGTATTATATACCTGTGCTGTCCAGAACTGGCACCGCGTAGTTCATTTGAATGTAATGAAATCCGTCATGTTTGTGTGAAAACCCGGTATTTTATATGTTTTCCATCATTGTTTATATGAAATATCAGTTTGTCTACGTGTTTGCGTGAATTTCGTCCGGTTGGTTGAGTTGCTATCATAATGTGTGCGGCTACGGTTGGATGGCGTAATTTGCGGATCGCCGGTCGGTCTACGGGCAGCTCGGGCGGCGTTGTGGGACAAAAAACCACAGCTCGTGCGAGCTCGTCTCCAATGCGCGCGCTGGAGGATGCATGACAGCATGAGCACCCGAGCCATTCCTCGTTCATCGGTGGCAAAGGCACCGGTGGACAAAAGGGTCGCCAATATTTTGGCTACCCCGGGCAAGATCCAAACAGCCCCTCCCAATATGTGTTGTTTTCATGGACTAGCAAGATGCCCGTGCATTGCACGGAACATCAAGATGCATTTTTTTACAAACCCCCGCATCCATGCAAGGGATAATTAATGTCCTCCTTTGCTAGTACCACGAGGCAAACCCCATTAATATTGCATCAATTAGTGTTAGTGTCCTTGTATATCTGCAAATTGTAATTTTGATAGCGGCCCCTTGTATATAAAAATGGAGGGAGAAATATGAGAGATAAGGTGAGGATGAGTGGGGCGTGGTGCCGTGGTGGTGACTGGTGGTCAGACTGGGCGGAGGCATGGGGATGGACGGCGCATTATGTCTAGGTTTGTATCTCTCTCACACACACCCACGTAGGTGGGGGACGTGCATGAAGAGAAGAGGTGCACGCACGTCGCACGTACTCCCGTCTCTTTCCCAACCACACCCGCGCAGGTACACGGTGGAGCTCATTCTTGTATGAAGAAGGCATCCCACGTGGTAATTTGGCACGTGGACTGGTTGTCCACTTGGTGGAGGGAGGATCATCTATCACGGGTGAACAAACAAATTGCGACTTGACGCGTTATGTTAAATTAAAAAAAGAGGCAAACCATGTGGGGCCTACCTTAGAGGCAAGGCTCTATACACTGGAGTACTTTTCATGTGTCCCATCAACTCGAAGAACGAGGATAAACTTGCTTAGTACGCCGTCTCCCCCGCCCACGGGCGCGGTGGCTCGCAGGATGAGGTGAAGCTTACTAGTACTACCTCCGTCCTGGTTTATAGGTCCCCTTTATAGTTTGTGCCAAATTTTGACTAAAAATTTAACTAACAAAATGTTAATGTATGTCAAGAAAAATTATCTCATTAGATTTGTATTTGAATATTGTTTTTAAAAATATAATATTTCATGACATGCATGAACATTTTGTTAGTTTAATCTATGGTCAAAATTTGGCACGAAATACAATGGGGACCAATAAACCCGAACGGAGGTAGTACTACTGTACGCCTTTACGCCCGCTCCCTCGCCCACGCGGGCGGTGGCTTGCAGCACGAGGAGAAAATTTTACTACTCCCTCCGTTTACTCCTCGCCCTACTAGTTACATACGTACTTTGGTTAGTACTCCCTCCATTTACTTATACAAGGCCACTATAAAAAATTAATTTTGCATCTATACAAGGCCCCAAATAGTAATTGAGTCTTTCCAGTTTATGGCTCAATTTCAAAATCTCTCGAACCAAGGTAGATGGTGAGTGGTCGAATTAATTTTATAGTTTGCACAGTACGCTCGTTTTTCTCAAGAAGTTATGTTTACCGAGGCATTAATTAGAACGAATGCATGAATGGCCACTAAATGTCCATCAACTTGTACATGCATTGGTTAGTTTCCTCTTGACACTGCTTGCGTCGGGTGATCTAACGCACCTCGAAATCCAACATGTAATGGTACTACTACTAGTATAGTAGAACTGAGACTTATCAAATGGAAAAACGAATGTTTTTTAGATGAGCCCTATAAACCCTAGTGGGTATGTACTCCGTAAAAACAGATTATTCCAAAACTAAGTCGCTCCCTTTAATGAATTCTGTAGTATACTCCTCCGTCGACACTCCCTTTCATGAATTCTATACTTCCTGTCGCTGACATGTGGGACATATAGCAACCGGGTCGACGTGTCAAGCACCAAATAACAGTGCAGAACAGCAGGGGGACGCACCCCACTCGTACCGCCCCAGTAGTAGTAATGAGCAATGAGACGTCAAATCACAATGCCGCACCTTCCCAGACGAACGAAGCAACCATTATTTCACACTTCGGTTCGACATCATCTCAAACCATGTACTAGTATTGCTTCTGCCTCAAGAGGGACACGCGCATCGCCTTGGTACATCATGACACGTGGGAC
>NC_041393.1:26204102-26207468 GCF_002162155.2 Triticum dicoccoides | reverse complement strand
TCACCTCATTTTTACTATACTTCCTCCGGATCGGTTTACTACATGGCATGCACGTCGTTGTAGGTTGAGAATTTAACTTTCTATATATATATATATATATATATATGTGATGAACAGTACGCTAGCCTTTTAAAAAATGTATACTTTTGTATAGTAGTACTACCTCCGGCTTGGTTTATTAGTCCCCTATGTAGTTTGTGCTAAATTTTGACCAAAGATTTAACTGACAAAATGTTAGTGCATGTTAACAAAAATTATAACGCTGGGTTCATATTCGAACATAGTTTTCAAATATATAATTTTTTGTGACATGCATGAGCATTTTGTTAGTTAAATTAATGGTCAAAATTTGGCACAGATTACAATGAGGACCAATAAAACAGGGCGGAGGTAGTACTCCACTATTGATGGATTGCGCCATGGAGCAAAAATTGAAATTTTAAAAAAAGGTGGTACATATCGAGAGCGCTCGTTGCCAAATTATGCATATAGTACTATTAAAAAAGCTAGTATGTGCTTAATTGGAGTGCTAAATTCTATCAAAGAAATACTAGTACTAGTATGTACATACTGAAGAGTTAAAGTAACGAGAAGAAACATAACATAGTTCTGCTGGGGGCTCAGCACAACACACCCCTCAAATTAAACTAAGCACACCTGAAATTAAACTATGCAACTAATCCGGTAGACACTGCATTAGAAGTTTAGAACCACCATAATGCAGCGACACTGCCACCTTACTCGGAGTCCTCGTCCACATCCTCGACTTTGTTCTTGTCCCTCTTCCTCTTGGCTGATACTTCTTTGCTTGGCGGGTACACGTAGGAGCGCATTTTTTTGAAGCCGGTACAACAAAATCACTCCACTATATATAAAAGCAGGAGCCTTAGCGCTTGCTTTACTAGGGTTCCTCTCGTTCACTCTCTCATGCTCTCCAGATCTAAGCAAGACATAAGTGGCCACACACTCTCTCTCAGCTCATGGCTGGTCACAAATCCGGCCGGACAACCTCGACCGGGGCAGGGGTGTAGGTGCATCGTTCACGCTGTCATCGACGGCGAGGGAGGAGACCAATGGCTGCCCGCGCATCCGGATCGGTGGCCGTGCCGTTCTCTCCAAGAGAGCGCCGGCTTGGGAGGGCCTCTGACCCCTTCTTCCTCCCTGCGGTATTGTGGCCAAGATGCGGCCTCCCAACGCCGTCTTTGCCAAATGCCGACGACCCTCATGTATATATTCCATCGAAACCTACCTTGCTCTACTGCCCCAGCTCTTCCCCCTTCGTGTGGATCCTTTTCTACTTCCATCCGCTGTTCCAAAGCCACCTAGACTTCTACTATTATTAGAAGTAAAGCTAGTTCATACAGTCAACTCAAAGCGTTGGTTCAAACAGGGAAGAAAGTGGGAAAGCTGTAGCATGAATCTACGACTTGGTTCTAAGAGGAAACGGGGGAAAGTAGTAATATCTGTCACTATTTAAATAACCGTATTTCGTATTTGCACAAACAAGGATGTCTGTCTCCATATCGTTTCGGGATGTCTGTCTCCGTATCGTTTCTATTCGTGCAATCAAAAGCACACACCTCAGTTTTAGTACAACTGCGCAAAATGAGATGGCTATCCCTCGTTCCCGTCATCTAACCTCCAGTCTTCAAGGTATTCCTACATTGGTAGTAACTAAGGTAGAATGACCAACG
The DNA here is from genome assembly GCF_002162155.2 of Triticum dicoccoides. NCBI lineage: Eukaryota > Viridiplantae > Streptophyta > Magnoliopsida > Poales > Poaceae > Triticum > Triticum dicoccoides. The sequence goes on along the minus strand of NC_041393.1, from coordinate 26,205,774 downwards.
CAATCTAAAAGAAGCTGATTCGTACGTTTTACTTCCTGATTGTAGTGCAGGGATGAGTAAAAACAACTGCATCCTAGCCGGAAATGCACTTTCTGCCAGTTCTTCCACGGACCGAGGACTAGCTGTCACGGCTGCACGGCGGTTTTTTGGACAGGTGCGCGGACAAGAGGCATTGTGGTCTGCTTATTTCTGCAAATAACGGTGCTTAAATTTAGTGGAATGCACAAGCATTTCAACTGGTCAGTACACTGCATGGTTCAGTTCAGCATTCCAGCTGAGACCACAATTATAATTGGTTATTCTGGAATGAGAGAACCTAACCCTGGATGGTGGCAACAAGAAAAAACCAGAGTGAACTCGAGGAAATTTAAGCTTGCCGGGAGGCCCTTTGCTCAGAGAAGCCTTGCTTATTTTTTCCTGATTTATAAACCTTCTCACAACTTTGTCTTTTGCTGTGAACTAGTATATGTTTGTTATGTTCTATGAATCATTGAGATGTATAAAACTGCTTAACTTGTGCTTTTCAAGATTTTTATGAAGACGAGTTTAATGTGAGTGTTCCACATGAGCGCTGGACTAGCGTTAAACGTTTGGAATTTATTACATTGTGGCCTCAATTAACTGCATGAACCACTGTAACAAGATACATAGTTGCTTATATGTCAGACAACAGATTGTTGATTCTTAGCTGGTTGATAGCCTAGTGTTGAAGCGAGCTGAGCCAATGTGCCATGTTTTGCACAACTGCTTACAAGTGGTGTAGCACCAACAGTGTTCACAAGTACTGTACTTATGTATACGTCAGCGCACGGTTCTCGAACGAGTGCTCTATTTCATCAAAACACACAATGCTCGTATGATAAACCGTGACAACATATGTGTTACCATGCCATATTCATGAAAAAACTAGTGACGACGCATCTGTTTCGGCAACAATTATGATGGTTCTCACATGATTCACGGGCACACAAAAGTAGCAGCAGTTCCCATAGACAGATTCAAACAGAGTACTAGCCCCTGAGGGGTCGATAACAGGCAAGGTTTGGATAATTAGACACAATCCAAACTACTATTAAACACTAGCTGGGGCAACTATTTCATGCCTCGATCTAATTTGGGCTGGACACAAGATGGACCTTGCCATGAACATCATCGAGGTCGTCCCGCAGCAGCTCAATCCTGTGAACCTTCATGAAGACAACCTTGTGGCCTTGCCACTGATAAACTTGTTTGTGGAGGCATGCCACGTCATCTTCCTGCGTAAGCTTGACAAGAACAGTATGCCTCACAAACGAAGGAGTAGCTTTGAACTTCTTGTGCTTCAGTACACCCTGGACAACACGCCTGACAACAGTGAGGCTGGAATACACCTCTTCATTGGTATAACCGCGAATGGATTCCAGGATCCAACAGCCTAAGAACTCTGTTTTCCCAGTGCGTATATCCTTGTCTGCATCAGGGCTCTAATTGAAACAGAAACAAATTCTGAATTACTTTTCAGTATAAGAAACACAAGTTATTTAAACCACTATGTATAGCATGGCATCGAAGCTAATAAAATTTTGCATTATTAATCACCACATACTTCCTTTTCTAATAAAAATCACCACATACTTAGATGAAAAACCACAATCGAGATCGGCAAAGAAGGAAATGACCTTGGGTAGCTCAG
>NC_041393.1:26197945-26203623 GCF_002162155.2 Triticum dicoccoides | reverse complement strand
GGCTGTAACCTCAAACGGGGCGTTGACCAGCTCAGTAGTGGCCATGAGCGTATCTGGGGTCGGCTCGGTGGTTGCCTCCATCTTCTTGGAGCTCTCTGTCTCGTGGGGATCAGCCTCTCGCGTCTGCTCCAATATCGGCAGATCTTTGCCTGGTTCTCCTTGGTCAATCATGAAACTGACGAATACAAGGAGACCACTGAAAGGAAAACACAATCGCAATGACAATAAAACAAAAAAGAGAGTGAGCATTGGTTACTGCTTTGCAAAAGTTCTTTTTTTCTCTGAACGAAAATATACCAACATCACGGATCCGCTTACCTTCCCTTCGTTGGGAGAGAAGAACAGTGGAAGATGCGAGTGTTGCCTTTCTTGAAGACGGTGAGGGAGAAGGGGATTCAGCGAAGAGTGAAATGATGGTTGCTTCGTCCATCAAACTTAGACTGCGAGGACGTGGGGTTTTGTGATACGATGACTCGTTACTGCCGCGCTACGACCGGATTGACTCTCCGCCTGCATACTGCCTTCTAATTTAGTGGATGGCATTTGGGCCCGCGTGCTGCATGGCCCGTATGTCGGTGAACAAAAGTAGAACGACATTCAGTAGAGGGAGATGTTTCAATGACCTAGGGGGAGCCAGAAGCGGTAGAGTGTCTCCACTGTACTAGTACTAATTGTTTTTCTGGGTAGCTGTAGAGTGTCTCCACTGTACTAGTAGTAATTGTTTCTCTGGGCCCAAGACAAAACAGCCAATCCACACTAGTAAATAGTAAAATCAATTCAAAAGGCACTGCCAACACCCAGCGCACCGCCCCCCGCCCCCAAAAAAACCTTGGGTGCTCTTCTTCCTCCTCGCTCCCACCCACCTCACGTCAGCTCGCTCCACTCGTACCCCCAAATTCCTCATCTCACTCCTACAGAAAACCCCAGCTCCCCTTCTTCCTCACTCCTACAGAAAACCCCCAGCTCCCCTTCTTCTTCACTTGCACTACAACTAGGCTCGTCATTCGTTACTCTGCTCAAATCCGTGAGCGCGACACGACGTCCTCGAGGAAAATGGAGTCAGCTGACCCCATCGCCAAGAAGATGAGGCTCCCACTAGCGGTGACGCCTGTTGTAGATCTTGCACCCGGCAGCGCGGGGAGAAGCGGCGACCCCGCCCCCACCGGATCCCAGGAACCCGTAGAATCTCAGGAGGACCGCATCAGCGATCTCCCGGACACTGTCCTTCGGGAGATCATCTCGCTTCTCTGCACCAAGGATTGCTGCCGCACCCAAGTCCTCTCAATTCGGTGGCGCCCTCTATGGCGCGCCGTGCCCCTCAATCTCGACTGTCGTCAGCTATCTCTCTTCAGTGATTTTGAAATCCCCAGAGCCATCATCTCCTCCCACCAGGGCTCCGTTCAAAGCCTCTGCATGCCATCATGCTACCTGAGCAAGCATACCATGCCCTGCATGGTGGACGCCTGGCTGAAATCCCCTGAATTCACAGAACTACAGCTGCTTGAGTTCTACTATTCCCCTGGAAATCACATACCACATACCGAACGCCATGAACTTGTGCCCTCAGCACCGATGTCCATCTCGCGGTTTTCCTCCTCTCTCCACACCAGCACCTTTGCGCTATGCTACCTACCAGACAATTTGGTACTAAACCTTCGACTCCCATTTCTCAAGAAACTTTCACTTGTGCGGGTTCGTATATCGTAGGCCTCATTGCACAACATCATCCACCCTAGTTGCCCTGCGCTGGAGTGCTTGGTGCTTGTTTTCACAGTTAGAATCGGTTGTCTCCAAATAAAGTCGCCTAACCTTGTAAGAATTGGAATTTCTTTTGACGGAAGGCAGCTCATCATCCAAGATGCCCCTTCACTTCAAAGCTTGATCCTTGATTCTAGTTATTCACCGTTGCAAATAACCGTCCTCTCTGCGCCTAAACTGGAGACCTTGGGTGTAATACATGATCTCTGTGCTCATTTCAATATGGTGTTTGGCTCCATAGTTCTTCAGGTACTTTATATTATCATCTACACTTGTAACCATAAGCTGCATTTCAAATTTCTGCGCATAATTTATATATCATCCTGGAGTACACATTTTGTACTAATATTATGTTCTATGCTCAATGAAGAGTTTCTCCATGGATGGCCTATCAATGGTGCCGGATCCTGTCAAGATCTTATATATCCAAATGAATAGTTTTGATCTAAACAAGATTATTGGCTTGCTGGAATGCTTTCCATGTCTGGAGAAGTTGTATATAAAGGTGATAATTTCACGCACATTGGAAGCCCGCATATAGTGTACTAGAATTAATCGTTTAGTTGTTGCTCTTTCAACACTCTTCTTTTAGACCTTAACTGTTTTCAATCTTCATGTCTATTTAGGCAATAGGGTGGGGTAAGAAAGTTATAACCAATCGGTGGATTCGTAAGCATCGGGATTTTCTCACTTCTCATGAGATTCGATTGAAGACAATAACGCTAGAACGATATGTAGCCAACCCTGCAAACACAAGATTTGTCACATTCTTCCTGCTGAATGCGAGGTTACTATTGTCCATCAGGCTTAAGTTTATCAGCAGCATGGTTTTGATGGATGGGTATGTCGAAGAGCAAAAAAAGGAGTTTCAGGTGGGCAAAAGAGCTTCTGAACGTGTCGGGCTTCTATTTACAACATATTGTGGTCATAATCCAGTAAATTTTACGACCCAGGATGTTCATTCTATGGACCTGACCGATCCATTAGACTGTGACTGCCGAAAACAGTGCTGGAGTTAGATATTGTTGCCCTTTTCAATTTGGGTTTTTTTGTAAACCTGATGAACAATCAACCCTCGTGCTTTTGTACAGTTTGTAAGTTGGAGTTAGATGTTCCTGCCCTTTTCAACTCGGCTGTGACTGTCATATTTTCTTTGAGACAAGGCAAATGGCTTGCCATTCGTTTAATTTAGAGTGAAATATTGTAACAAATCGCAACCAAGGGAAATAACATCACTCACGCCGACTGCTTGAGCTCACTGTGCATTACAGAAGCCAAGTGATTAGCCCCCACCAGCACCCACAAACTTATTTCGAACTAGCACATCAAATGGGCTATAAATTTTCATAGGAAAGGCTGCATGACCGTGACAGATTTGGATTCCAAGGTGGTGTCGACTTACTAGCCAGTCAACAAACGATTCTGCCTACCAGCCGTTGGATTAACATCCAACATCTGTCGTGTATCTTCTATCTCTTGTCTTCTTCTTCCTCCAGCCGCCCAAACCAAACCACCCCATCGGCTCCGCCTGCTCCCGCCTCCCATGGCTGGCTGCGCCTCCGCCGCCCTACCGTACGTACCCTCCAACGTTGGCTAGTCCCTCCCTCTATTCCCCCACACGTCCTATTATTCTCCGGCGACGTCAGCCCCAACACGCACCCGTGCCTGAACCAGCCAACCCGCGTACTCCCCTCCGCCTGCGACTGGACCCGCGCATCTTCAACGGCTCCGGTTCGTTCCGTCCGAGGCCTCGCCGTCGTCCTCTGCCTTGCAGCCTTGGTTCGCTCATCGTGCGTGGTGCGCCGCCCTCTTGCATGGTCAACGTCATCAACAATCGAGAGGAACGAGGAGATGACTGTACATGGAGAGGATGACAGTAGGGACCCACCAGCGTCATGGCAGTACGCAAGCAAGTGCCTCTATAGTACAAGCCCAAAAATATGGTTCCTCCTGGTCCTAATGGTTGGACATCTGGGGCTCACGACATTGTCAACGTAGTCAATAAACGAGAGAATTACACTACGAGCGGCTGACACCAGGGATCCAGCAAGTCGCGCAGTTTTTTTTTGAGGAACAAGAAGTTGTTATTTATACTAGTTTTAGCGATGGACCAGGGTAACAACGGGGATGTGCGGGGGCTGTGGCCCGTCTAGCCAGGGTTTTATTTATGTTTACCACATCATGAGCCCAGTTATGTTTTTTTCTTGCTGAAAATGGCTAGCCCAGTTCTATTTTTTTTAAGAAATACCCAAACAAGGCCTACTTGCTTTATCGGCCCTGATGGGCTGCAAATCTTTCAAGACGATGAGAGTTTCATTCGGTTTGCCCAGAAATGGCCTGTACATTTTTAAAACGCATCAAACCGGGAATTAGTTTCAATTTTTTTTAATTACAAGATCTTAAATTCCATTGATTTTTATGCATGGAAAATTATTTGGATTTTATATTTATATAAATTATTTTTCAAAATAGTTTGAATGTGAATCGATATTTCTGGATTAAAAACAGTTGACCACACCGAAATATGCAAAATTTCGTATACTTTTTAACCGTGGCCACAATATGGGGTGTAATGCTAACAAAAATAAGATGGGCTCCAAAAAAATCTTAAGAATTAGCAAATGGGCTATACATTATTAGAAATAATGGTAGATGGACTGTATGCTGTTTTCCACAGATTTGAGGCTGACTTGTGCACCTACTACAGGTTGACGCGTATGCTTTCATAAAAAAAGGTTGATGCACACGCAACGCCCTATCAACTTAGTCAACACAAGATTCTCAAAAAAAAAACTTAGTCAACACACGAGAGCAGTGACTGTTGGATGTCCATCCAACGGCTGTCGTGCTTCTTCAATCTCTGCTCTTCATGCTCCAGCCGCTCAAACAAGCGCTGGTGGGACTGCCTGCTCCCTCCTCCCACGGCCGGCTATGCTGCCGCGCAGGCCTCACGCCCCCACCGTACTCCCATCGCTGGCCTATCCATCCCTCTACTCACCCACACATGCTATTATTCTCCAGCGACGGCAGACGAACCAGTAAACCCTCGTACTCCTCCGCGTGGGAAACAACTGCCGAGTATTCCCTGGCTCCGTGTTGTTCCCTTCCTAGGCCTCGCCGTCGTCCACAGCCCTGGTGCTCTCAGCGCGGCCTGGTCGACGTGGTCAATGAACGACATCCATCGGAAGTGGACGTGGAGAGGCTGACAGCTGGGTCCACGGCCGCACGCAAGGAAATGCCTCCTTATTATGCGCAAAATAATGATTCCTCCACCTGAGAGCTAGGACCCACAGGAAGGGCCTCTGTATTTCGTGAAAAAAACGTTCCCCCCGCTGACGGGTCGGACCCACCAGCTATATCTTTGCATGCAAGGAAGTGCCTCCTTATTACGCCCAAACAATGAATACCCCCCTGCTAGCTGGGACCCACCATATTGTTGGGCTGACTTGTGGGCCTACTAAGTTGACAGGGACGGAGGGCTTTGTCAACTTAGTCAATACTCCAGTGACCGTATGATGTCCATCCAACGGCCATAGTGCTTCTTCAACCTCTGGTCTTCTTGCTCCAACCGCCCAAAGCAGCGCTGGTCGTGCCGTCTGCTCCTGCCTCCCGTGGCCGACTGTAGTACCGCCTGCTCCTGCTTCCCGTGGCCCGGCTGCGCGTCGTCCCCTTCCTAGGCCTCGCCGTCGTCCACCTCCGTGGTGCTCTCGACGCGGCGTGGTCAATGTGGTCAACGACCGACTTCCATCAGAAGAGTACTGTACGTGGAGAGGCTGACAGCTGGGTCCACGGCAGCCACAAGGAAGTGCCTCTTTATTACGTGGAAAATAATTATTCCTCCACCTGACAGCGGGAACTCACCGGACGGGCCCCCAGTATTTTGCGAAAAAATCGTTTCGCCCTGACTGTTGGGACCCGCC
>NC_041393.1:26194186-26197767 GCF_002162155.2 Triticum dicoccoides | reverse complement strand
TGTCAGCTCGGACCCACCGGAAGTGCCTCCTTATTACACAAAAAAATGAATACTCCCCCGGCTAACTGGGACCCACCTTGGTGGGAGGTTGTCTTGTGGGCCTACTAAGTTGACGGGGACGAAGGGCTTTCTGAACTTAGTCAATATGAACGATTCTAGCTCCAGTGACCGTACGATGTCCATCCAACGGCCGTAGTGCTTCTTCAACCTCTGGTCTTCTTGCTCCAGCCGCCCAAAGCAGCACCGGTTGTGCCGCATGCTCCTGCCTCCCGTGGCCGGCTGTGCTGCCGCGGAGGCCTCACCGCCCCTACTATTCCCACCACTGGCCAGGCCCTGCGGCGATGGCAGCCTCACATCGCAGCCGAACCAGTGAACCCTCGTACTCCTCTTCGCGCGGACTTCCACTGCCGCGTCTTCCCCAGCTCCGCGTCGTCCCCTTCCTAGGCCTCGTCATCGTCCACCGCCGTGGTGCTCTCCGCGCGGCGTGGTCAACATGGTCAAGGAATGACTTCCATCGGAAGAGTACTGTACGTGGAGAGGCTGACAGCTGGGTCCACGGCCACAGCCCAGTTTTTTTGTGATTTGCCAAGTAAGGCGCTTTGTCATGCCTGTTGGGCTGTAAATCTTTCAAGACGAGGAGAACTTTCATTCGGCTGGCGGAGAAAATGGCCCATCAGTAATGAGAAATGGGCTGTACATTTTTAAAACACATCAAACCGACAATTAGTTTCAAATATATTTTTTCATTTCAAGATTTTAAATTACATTAATTTTTATGTGCGGAGAATTTGTTGGATTTTATATTGATATACATTTATTTTTAAAATTAGTTTGAATGTGAGTCAAAATTTCGGGATTAAAAACAGTTCGGACCGCACCGAAATATACAAAATTTTGTATAATTTTTTAACGTGGCCACAATATGGGTTGTAATGCTAACAAAAAGAATATGGGCTCCAAAAAAAACCTTAAGAATTAGCAAATGGGCTATAAATTATTACAAATAATGGCAGATGGGCTGTATGCTGTTTTCCACAGATTTGAGGCTTTCCTAAAAAAAATGGTTGACGCACAAGCAGTGACGGTTGGATGTCCATCCAACGGCCGTCGTGCTTCTTCAATCTCTGCTCTTCCTGCTCTAGCCACTAAAACAACCGCCGGCGGGACTGCCTGCTCCCTCCTCCCCGCGGTCGGCTGTGCTGCCGCGCAGGCCTCACCGCCCCACCGTACTCCCATGGCTGGCCTAGCCATCCCTCTACTCACCCACACCTGCTGTTATTCTCCGGCGATGACAAACGAACCAGTAAACCCTCGTACAGTCGTACTCCCCTCCGCGTGGGAAACAACAGCGAACCAGTGAACCCTCGTACTCCTCTACGCGTGGGCATACACTGCCACGTCTTCCCCGGCTCCGCGTCGTCCCCTTTCTAGGCCTCGCCGTCGTCCACGCTCTCGGCGCGGCGTGGTCAACGTGGTCAAGGAACGGCTTCCATCGGACGTGGACTGTACGTGGAGAGGCTGACAGCTGGGTCCATGGCCGCAACAAGGAAGTGCCTCCTTATTACGCTCAAAATAATTATTCCTCCACCTGACAGCGGGACCCATCAGACGGGCCACCGTATTTCATGAAAAAAACATTTCCCCCCTGATTGCTGGGACCCACCAGCTACACCTTCGCACGCAAGGAAGTGCGTCCGGGCAAAAAAAAATGATTCGCCCCCCTGACTGCTGGGACCCACCAGCTACATCTTCGCACGCAAGGAAGTGCGTCCGGGCAAAAAAAAAAACGATTCGCCCCCCTAACTGCTGGGACCCACCAGCTACATCTTCGCAGGCAAGGAAGTGCCTGACAGTCGGGACCCACCTGGTCGAAGCGTACGTAGCGTTGTCATTTTGGTCGCGAACGTGTACGTACATATATACTGGTGGATGTAGAGGCGCGCACGTAGCATGTACATGTACGTACAACGGCCAGGGTACAAGAAAGAAAATACGACCACGTATGTGTACAAACGGGCGGGGTCTCGAACGCCTACTCGCGCATACGTACGGCGAGGGCTCGTGTACATGGCTGGGTCGGAATGGAGAAACAGCATCGTCGCCGTATTCATGGGGAGGCAATAGAATGCGTCGTGTTCATGGGGAGGCAACGGAATGCGTCATGTTCATCGGGAGGCAACGAAACGCGTGGGAGTCAACCGGATGGGTCGGAACGGAATGCATGGTCGTGTTCATCGGGAGGGCTTGGACGGAACAAGCGATGGAAACGAGGCCTGGCGTACCACAGAATGGAGGAAACGGACCTCCACTACTAGGGAAAAGCCTATACAAAGAAAGTTACTAGTAGCGAGGGTTAAAAACCCTCGCTACTGCTACTTACCAGTAGCGCAGGTTTTTAAACCTCGCTACTACTAAGTTGATAGCAGGAGCACGAGTTTTTAACCCTCGCTACTACTAAGCGGTCTCTACCGTGCCCCCCGGGACATGCCATAGTAGTAGCGCGGGTTTTTAAAACCTCGCTACTACTAAGTTTGATAGCAGTAGCGTTGGTTTTTAGTCCTTGCTACTACTAAGTGGTGCCATAGTAGTAGCGAGGGGGTAAAAAACCGCGCTACTACTAAAGGTCCCATTTTCAAACTCTACCCCCCCCTGTGGATCGCCTTTTCAGTTTTAAAAATAATAAAAGAAAATGATGAAAATGTCAAAAAATTAAAAGAAAATAAATTTCCCATGTGATATGTGGTCTAGTTGTTGGGAAAATTTGCAAATATGAATTTCGACTTTATTTCCAAAATCTCTCGAGAATTTGTAAAAATGGGCATAAGTTTTGCATACTAACTCGGATGAAAAAGTTTTTTATATGAAAAATCATCTACTCGAAAAGTTACATCCAAATTTAACTGGGGGAACCCCGTTAAACATTTTCAAAATCCTCAAAAACCTAACAGAAAAAAGTTACGGGGCTTTTAAGATCTAGAGTGGAAAAAATCGAAAAAATTTCAAACTGTGTGGTCAAACTGTGGTCAAACAATGGTCAAAATAATTATTCTAGAATATTAGTGTTACTAAATAATTATTTTAGTTTTTCGAATTTTGGTCAAATCTGGTCAAACTATGGCCAAACTGTGGTCAAACTGTGGTCAAACTAATTATTCAAGAAATATTAGTGTTACTAATTTTTTAGAACAATAGTTTCAAACTCAAATAAAGAAATGTGTGACTTCATGCTCAAGCTAAATTCCTGAGGTTAATAGGATTGACACCTTACTATTGTCAGGAAAACAACAAGTGCAGACTTGGAAACGAGGGAGAATAGAACCCGGAAGTTAAGCGTGCTCAGGCTAGAGTAGTGGGAGGATGGGTGACCGTCCGGGAAGTTAGATGATTTAGCGTACCGCAAAACGGAGGAAACGGACCTCCTACGGTCGAAACGGGGGTCCTGTTGATCGAGAGGGGTGTGGCGTACCGTAAAACGGAGGAAACGGACCTCCTACGGTCGAAACGGGGGTCCTGTTGATTGGGAGGGGTGTGGCGTACCGCAAAACGGACGAAACGGACCTCCTACAGTCGAAACGGGGGTC
>NC_041393.1:26097988-26193496 GCF_002162155.2 Triticum dicoccoides | reverse complement strand
GCAACACTCACTGTTCATCCAATCGATCGGCTTCAGTTAGCAGCAGTAGCGAAGGAGTCGCTCCATCGGGTTTAGTTAACAGCCATCGATCGATCGCTCGGGTTCAGTAACACGTAGCCTGCAGTGCCATCGCTCGAGTTCAGTTAGAGCCCAACGCCTCGCTTGGGTTCAGTTAGAGCCAACGCCTCGCACAAACGCACGTACGTGTACGAGAGAAACGCACATCGCTCGGCCCCCGACCTCCCACCGTAACCGGCAACTCCCTGAAATTTTCCTCCCCCTCGCTTCTACCACGGTTTTTTCCGTCATGGACGACCCAAAGAATGTCATGCAGCTGTGTCTCCGGCCCGCCTTGGACGAAAAGCCCATTTTCTGTCATGATTTTTTGTCATAGAAGTAGGAGCCCACCACATCTATGATGATACCGGGTTTTGTCACAATTATCGTCATAGAAGTGTCATATGTATGACATAATTTTTTTTCGTTCGGCCCAAAATGTCATGAATGTGTCTTTTTTTGTAGTGCACACTGGAGATAGAACTGCACACAAGGTACTACAATCTGGTTTTTATTGGCCTACTCTTTTCAAAGATGCTCGTAAGTTTGTCGTATCTTGTGATGAATGTCAAACAATAGGTAACATCAGTAGACGTCAAGAAATGCCTATGAATTATTCTCTTGTTATTAAACCGTTTGATGTTTGGGGCTTTGATTATATGGGACCTTTTCCTGCCTCCAATGGTTATACACATATTTTAGTTGCTGTTGACACTAGTGCAGAACCGGGCAATAGCACCGGTTCGTAAGGCCCTTTAGTGCCGGTTCCATAACCGGCACTAAAGTGTGGGCACTAAAGCCCCCCCCTTTAGTACCGGTTCAACACGAACCGGTGCTAAAGGGAAACCACATGGCACGAGCCAGCTCCAGGGGCCTGGAGCCCTTTAGTACCGATTGGTAAGACCAACCGGTACTATAAGGTTTGGGGGGTTTTAGTTTTATGATTTCTTTTTCATTTAATTTTGTTTTTCCATTTTAATTCTTTTTCGTTTGCTGGTATTTTACGATACTACACATTGTACACGTTATGCATAGAATTTCTAGTAGAACCAATCATGCATATATATATCATCAATGTCTCACAAACCATCATATTAATTAATTCACACATACACACATGTATAGCTATATACAATTTCTCCTACATATGCATGTTGCCTTCGGAGCCAGTGGCATCATAGCCTAATTGGTGCCTTCGGAGCACGATGACAATTGGAAGTGGTTTTCATGGGGGCGGTAGCGGGTAATAGTATTCTCCCTTCGGATTTATGACCTGGTCGAGCAAAAATCCCGATATTTCCTCTTGAAGTGCTTCTACGCGCTCCGTTTCTAGGAGCTTCGCCCGCACCTCTCTGAACTGTTAAGAAGGAGATCAATATGCATGTGTATTAGTTGTGTGACTAGATATCGATAATGGTGTAAAAATTGTGAATAGTGTTTTGACAAGCGTACCCATTCCTGTCTTTGAGATCTGCTCCTTTCGGACGCCGTCATGCGAATGTTCTCACAAACGCAGAATGCACACAGATCAGTCCCCTGCGCCTGCTTCAGGGCCTTTACGAGAATGGAATTTGATCAGATAATAATTAATCAAGCATGATAATTAAAGAGATGGCAGCTAGCTAGCTAGCTAGTACTACGTAACTACTTACCTTGGGTCTTCCCCATTTAAGCTTTTCTTTCCATTCGCCGTCCATGACCCTGATGAACCTTGCCCGAGCCCTGCCCGCCGACAAAGAAAATGAATAAAGGGGTTATTAAATAGTTCATATCATGAAATGACGAACTAAATAGGCTGAGATATATAATTAATAATTATTGAAATTACCTGTTGACTATCCCAAACAAGATGTTATAGTCAGTTTTTTCTTTGAGTAGTGAGTCCAATATTTCAACTGTTCCGGCGTCAACTTTAATGATACACAAGACCCAGTGAAATTTGCATGCACACACGTTTGCATGTCTTAATTAAGCGGGCATATGTAAGCAAAAACATGTAGCTAGCTAGTAGGCAAAAACAGAGAATTTGTAGTACAAGACAGTGTGACTCACTGGAAGTTGTAAGGAAGTAGTATATCTTCATTGTATTTGAGGCGCTTCATGAACTCTAGCATGCTGTCCTCTACGGCCTTTTGATGACGTTCATCTATTTTCCATGTGTATTCATTAACGGTGTTTGGGTCAATGAACCCAATGCCATAGCGTCCACCTTTTCTCATTTCATACATCTTCATCCTGCATATAATACCACAGAAAAGAATATAGTGAGGATAATTACAGGTAATGATTGATCAAAAGGATCACTACAGCTAGCTTGAGACTTAAATTACAGAAAGAAATCACTTACAGACAATAGCAACTGACGATAGATTTGTCGAGTGCGTCTTGATTGTATAACTGAAACAGTTCAGAATACTCAACGGACACAACTTTCTCATGGTAGTAATGCTCCTCCTTGACATTCACCATGAGGGACAATCGATCGGAAATCTTGGTAATGTTCATGTACCATTGATGCAATTCATACATTCTCGTTGGGAGGTTCTTGACCTTGTCTGGCTCGACCAAAGGTTGGCCCCGGACATATTTCCGTTTTATTTCATCCTCTCTAAGCATAGGCATGGGCTCGATCTCGAGGAGTTGTCCAACAGTGATTTTGAGAACTTCAGCCTGCATTATATGCTCCTCCGTTATTACCACATTGCCCACCTCAGGAACGTAAACTGTTTGCCCACAATAATATTGGGCGCACGTACTGTCACGTGTTGTTGGCACAACAAGCGAGGGGATCGATTGTGCCGCCTGTTCTCCCAGCTGGGAATGGTTTTCCCGCATTTTTTGACAGCTGCTTCTTGTTTGCTCGATCCCGAGCTCGCCTCCTTACGTACACGTGCTCGATTTAACTTCCTGATGTGGCGCTCATAGTCTGTGTCAACAGGCTTGGGAGCTGGTGGTTGAGGCATACGAATGAAGTGGTCAATCGTTTCCTCAGGCACTTTCTCCCTTGGCGGCGTTGGCGGTTTCGGTGCAAAATGGGCTTCCACCTCGGACTTCGATATGGCTGCGATTTCCTCCTCGGACCTGTCATAAGCCCTCTGCGGAAGAGGCGTGAGGCTTGGACCATATTTATATCACTTGCCTCCGCCTGTACTTCCTGTACTACCTCGACTCGTACCGCTATGCACCATAGCTGCGGGGTGTCTCTTCTGTCATTGCTGAGGCGGCGGAGACGGCTGACGGGGCTGAGTTGGACGAGGAGGAGTGGCTGCCTGAAGCTGTGCCGGACTTGGAGGAGGAGTGGCCTGAGGTTGTGCCGGACTTGGAGGAGGAGTGGATGTCTGACGCTATGGCGGACTTGGAGGAGGAGGAGTGGCCTGACACTTTGCCGGACTTGGAGGAGGAGTGGCCTGACACTTTGCCGGACTTGGTGGACTTGCAGGAGCGGGAGACTGCTGACTCGGTGGCGGACTTCGACGAGGAGTCGGCTGACGCGGTGTCGGTGGCCTTCGAAAGATGATGCAATCCTTTTTCCATAGGATGATACGATGTTTGGCGTCTCCGAGAAAGCGCTCGTCGTCACCTCCAGGATAGTCAAGCTCTAGCTCCGAATATGGGTCCACCACCTCATCAACCAAGACACGAGCATAGCCCGCTGGAATCGGGTTGCAATGGAAGGTTGCCTCGGGGGGATTTGTAAAAGCAACGGCGTTCACCACCTTCATGGATATGTTTTTCATTTTGACGTGTAGCTCACAGCTAGTGTTCTCTGTGATGTCATCCACGGGGTATCTACCCAGCATTGCGTTGTCCGGGGTGGAACCCACACTGCTTCTCGGCATGGATGGGGCAGTGCTATCCAATGCTGGATCATTCGCTAGCTGTTGCAGCTGCTGAGACCCCCTTTGCTGGGTAAGTGAGTCGATCTGCTCCTGCTGCCGCTGGAATTTGACTACCAATTCCGCTTGACTTGCTTCTAGGCCTTGAAGGCGTTCATAGTCCCTCTTCCTCTGCTCCTCCTCCATCCTCCTCTTTTTCTCCTCCGCAATCTTCTTTCTCGCACGGGTTCTGTAGTCGGTGTTCCAGTCTGAGAACCCCTCATACCACGGAATAGCGCCCTTGCCTCGTGTTCTTCTCGGGTGTTCAGGATTTCCTAGGGCACGCGTAAGCTCGTCGTTCTCTCTGTTGGGCTGGAACACCCCCGATCGTGCCTCTTCTATTGCAACAAGTATCGCATCGTCGGCTCCCTTCAGACTTGCCCTCGTTGAAACATTACCTGTCTTCGGGTCCAACTCCCCCCCATGCGCATAGAACCAAGTCCTGACCCTGGGGGGCCAGCTCTTAGTAACCGGATTGGCACCTGCATCCTCCATCTCTTTCTCAGACTTATCCCACTTAGGCATTGCCACCGCATAGCCACCTGGCCCCAGCTTATGGAACTTATCCTTTTTTTCGGCATTCTTCTTGTTTATTCTCGACCGTTCCTTAGCTAATTCCGAATCCTTGAATTTCACGAAATCGTCCCAATGAGCACGTTGGTTCTCTAGTGTTCCCTCGAATACTGGAGTCTTCCTTCCTCCCTTGACGTACTTGTCCCATTCACGATTCTTGTGGTTCTTGAATGCAACCGCCATCTTCCTAAGAGCAGCGTCCTTGACTTTCTGCACATCTGCTTTTGTGAAATGATCTGGTAGGGTGAAATGTTCCATGAGAGTATCCCAAAGCAGATCTTTTTTATTCTTGTCGACAAAAGTAACATCTGGACGTGGAGCAGCGTCCTCTTTGCCTTTTTGTCTTTTGTCTTTTGCTGGCTCTCTCCATTCTTGAAGGGAGATCGGGAGTTGGTCCTTCACAAGAACTCCGCACTGACGAATGAACTTGTCCGCAAACTTCTTAGGCGCTAATGGTTCGCCATTAGGTCTGACTGCCTCGATATTGTAATTTACGCCCTCCTTCAACTTTTTGTTCGGGCCTCGTTTCGTCCTTTTGCCTGAAGATTTGCTCGATCCGGATGGCTGAAAGAACAAAGATCGATTCGTTAATATATCTTCAAGTCATTTAAAACATGTGATGATCACCAGATACCTGCTTATATAAATATATATACCTCACCGGTCTTTGTTGTTTCAGGATCAACATGTTCTTCGTCATCGTCATAATCGTAGTTCATGACTTCATCAATTCGGTCGTCGCGATCGAATATCATATCACCCTCTCCGGTGTTGTTTAGAAATTCGGAGCCGTCATAATCTTCTTCATTCTGATCATCATCTGGCCCGCATATCATATCGAACATGGTCTGTTCTCCCTCTCTGTCGGTATTGTCTGCCATAGCTTTTATTTAACTAATTGAAAAGAAATATAAAACAATTTAGTATTCAAATTACATCGTCTCGAATAATAAATATAATCTCGAATACCTCGTCTAGAATAATAGATATAATCTCGAATACATCGTCTCGAATAATATATAATATTGAATAGTACATCACTGGCTAGCTAATTAAAGATCGAATACTACAGAAGAATCTAGGACACTCGCAGTTCCTGCGGCGCGGGCGGTGCACACCCAAAGAGAAGGAACCCTCACAGGATCATAGCTGAAGTGAGATCCCCGAAGATACTGCTAGGTATTGGAGAACCTGCCGCCCTCTAACGCAACCATGTAGCGATGGACGTGCTCGTCCTCCTCCCTGACACGGAGACGTACCACCTTCGGCGGGGCCGGGTCCCTCCGCACCGAAACTGGCCCATGCGAATGCCACCAAATGAGATTAGGGTCGACGACGGGACCCGGGGCCGGGTTCCTCATCAAGCGGCGCGCCCCTCCAGGCAGCACCTCCCAGTGCCAGCCCGGCGGAGCCCAGTCCCGGACATGGGTCGGCTGGACGTCGTCGCGGACGGGTCGACGGCGAGGATGCGGGCCGGGCATCGTCGAGAACAAATACTAGCTATATGCCCGCAAAAAGTAATATTTTTTTAATGATTGGATTTTGATAACTAAAATTTCTAACATTTCTACTATTTCAAAAATCTATATACTATTTCATACTAATTAAGCATCTAACACTAAAAACAGAAAACACAACTTCTATACATCCATTAAAAAACTGAAAAAGAACATTATATAAAAAAATTCCATACTAATTAAACACTAATTATATCCATCTAACATGCATTCATACATATATAATAGTGAAAAAATAATAATCTAAATAATCTAAACTAATTAAACATACAAAATACGTATATACTAATTAAACACTAAATAATCTAAACTAATTAAACATACAAAATACATATGTACGTGTGTGTGTGTGTGTGTGTTCATGCATGCTTGTGTGTGTGTGTGTATGGGCTCGGGGAGGGGCGGCGCCCATGGTGGCCGCCGGGGGCGAGGGAGAGGGGTTAGAGGGGGTGAGCTCACAGCGGGCGACGGCGACGGCGAGGCGACGGCGAGGCGACCGCCGGGGCAGCGACAGCGGGGACGGCGCGACGGGGATGGGGACGGTGCGACGGGGACGGGCCCGGGGCGGCGACGGAGACGAGGGCGGCGACGGGGACGGGGGCGGCGACGGAGACGAGCGGCAACGGAGACGATCGAGGGCGGCGGCGACAGCGACGGAGACGGAAACAGAGGAACAAACAGAGAGGGAAACTGAAATTTTCGTAGCTGTTGTATATATAGAAGGCACCTTTAGTACCGGTTGGAGCCACCAACCGGTACTAAAGGCCTGTTTTGGCTAGGCCAAGCGGCGGGAAGCGACACCCTTTAGTACTGGGTGGTGGCACAAACCGGTACTAAAGGCCCCCCCTTTAGTACCGGTTTGTGCCACGACCCGGTACTAAAGGGGTCGCGCTGCCACCCCAAAGTTTAGTCCCACCTTGCCGGGCGAAGGGCAGCCGCACTGGTTTATAAACCCAGCCACGGCTACCACTTCGAACTCCTCTATATAGCTAGCAGGCTTGTGGGCCTAAACTCTGCACGCTGCCCTGTGAGTCTGCTGGGCCTTTAAGGCCTGTAATTACACACCTGTGGCCTATCAGGCCCACAGGGCAGCGCCCCAATTTTTTTTATAGTTTTTTTCTTTTCTGCTTTATTTTCTTCTATTTATTTTTGCGTAGTTTTTTGTTCAATTTTTTCTTTTCTGTTATATTTATTTTCTTCTATTTATTTGTGAGTAGTTTTTCATCTAGTTTGCCAAAATTCAACATTTTCAGAGTTCATTTTTAGTGATTTTCAATTTCACGGTCATTTTGTAAACGATTGAAAAATAGCAAATATAATTTATTTTCTTTTCTGCTTTATTTTTTCTTCTATTTATTTCTGAGTAGTTTTTTCTTTTCTACTATATTTATTTTCTTCTATTTATTTTTGAGTAGTTTTTTATATAGTTTTTTTCTTTTCAGCTATAGTTTTTCTTTCTTTTCTGCTATTTTTTCTGTTAGTGCCCGTAGTTTTCAAATTTGAAGAGTTTAAATTTTGAATTATTTGAAATTAGTGTGAATTTGTTTGCACATAAAATTTCTTCGCATTTCAAATGCCAAAACACATAACTACCCTAACTATTACAGAGATTCCCCTCTCGGTGCGAAACACAGAAGAAAGTGATGATAGCTAGTGAAGCCGATCACATCCCAGATCTTTGGGTGTGAAACTTTTTCTTCGCGTGTGTCCCTTTGCGCCGTAACCATGGAAAATCTTCATCATTTAACGGGATGCTCGGGTCAATATTCACTGTGAATGGAGCAATTTCATCAAACTTTTCATAATCTTCTGACTTGTCTGTCTTGTCATCCACTCCCACGATGTTTCTCTTCCCAGAAAGAACTATGTGCCGCTTTGGCTCATCGTACGATGCATTCGCTTCCTTATCTTTTCTTTTTCTTGCCTTGGTAGACATGTCCTTCACATAGAAAACCTGTGCCACATCATTGGCTAGGACGAATGGTTCGTCTGCATACGCAAGATTGTTGAGATCCACTATTGTCATTCCATACTATGGGTCTTCCGTTACCCCGCCTCGTGTCATATTGACCCATTTCGATAGTCAAGTTCCCATATGTCCTGTATATAACCATAATATGTTTCCTTTCCCGTCTTGGTTTCTGCATCAAAGCGGACACCACTGTTTTGGTTGGTGCTCTTCTTATCTTGGGCGATCGTGTAAAATGTATTACCATTTATCTCGTACCCTTTGAAACTCATTATATTCGAAGATGGTAACTGGGACAGCAAGTACAGGTCATCTCCAATACAGGTGTCATGCATGGTACGTGTCTGCAACCAGCTGGCTAAACTCCTGGTTTGTCCACGTGTAATCCAGTCATCAGACCGCTCCGGGTGTTTGGAGCGTAGCAAATTCTTGCGTTCATCCATATACGGAGCCACCAAGGCGGAATTCTGTAGAACTGTGTAGTGTGCTTCAGTGAGAGAATGTCCGTCCATACATATTATTTGTTCCCCTCCTAGCGTGCCTTTTCCATCCAGTCTGCCATTATGCCGTGATTCAGGAACACCAATTGGCTTAAGGTCAGGAATAAAGTCAATACAAAACTCAATGACCTCCTCATTTTGATGGCCCTTGGAGATGCTTCCTTTTGGCCTAGCACGGTTATGAACATATTTCTTTAAGACTCCCATGAACCTCTCAAAGGGGAACATATTGTGTAGAAATACAGGACCCAAAACGTTAATCTCTTCGCATAGGTGAACTAGGACGTGTTTCATGATGTTGAAGAAGGATGGTGGGAACACCAACTCGAAACTGACAAGACATTGCACCAAATCATTCTGTAACCTTGGTATGATTTCTGGATCGATTACCTTCTGAGAGATTGCATTGAGAAATGCACATAGCTTCACAATGGCTAATCGAACGTTTTTCGGTAGAAGCCCCCTCAATGCAACCGGAAGTAGTTGCATCATAATCATGTGGCAGTCATGAGACTTTAGGTTCTGGAACTTTTTCTCTGCCATGTTTATTATTCCCTTTATATTCGCCGAGAAGCCAGACGGTACCTTAATACTGAGCAGGCATTCAAAGAAGATTTCCTTCTCTTCTCTCTTCTTTGGTAAGAGCGTAGCTTGCATGACCCTGATGTATGCCGTCTTCTCCGTGCATACGTTGCTGGTCCTCCCGTGCCTCAGGTGTATCTTTTGTCTTCCCATACACGCCCAAGAAGCCAAGCAGGGTCACGCAAAGATTCTTCGTCACGTGCATCACGTCGATTGCGGAGCGGACCTCTAGGTCTTTCCAATATGGCAGGTCCCAAAATATAGATTTCTTCTTCCACATGGGTGCCCGTCCGTCAGCGTCCTTTGGAACAGGTTGTCCGCCAGGACCCTTTCCAAATATCACCTTCAAATCCTTGACCATATCATGTACATCAGCACCAGTACGGTGGCGAGGCTTCATCCGGTGATCCGCCTCACCTTTGAAATGCTTGCCTTTCTTTATTACGGGATGCCTGCTCGGAAGAAATCGACGATGTCCCAGGTACACATTCTTCTTACAACTATTCAAATATATACTGTCGGTATCATCCAAACAGTGCGTGCATCGTGGTATCCCTTGTTTGTCTGTCCTGAAAAGTTACTGAGAGCAGGCCAATCATTGATGGTCACGAACAGTAATGCCTTTAGGTCAAATTCTTCCTGTTTGTGCTCATCCCATGCACGTACACCTGTTCCATTCCACAGTTGTAAGAGTTCTTCAACTAATGGCCTTAGGTACACATCAATGTCGTTGTCGGGTTGTTTAGGGCCATGGATGAGCACTGGCATCATAATGAACTTCCGCTTCATGCACAACCAAGGAGGAAGGTTATACAAACATAGAGTCACAGGCCAGGTGCTATGGTTGCTGCTCTGCTCCCCAAAAGGATTAATGCGATCTGCGCTTAGACCAAACCATATGCTCCTTGCGTCATCTGCAAACTCCTTCCCGTACTTTCTTTCGATTTTTCTCCACTGTGACCCGTCAGCGGGTACTCTCAACTTTCCGTCTTTCTTACGGTCTTCTCTGTGCCATCGCATCGCCTTGGCATGCTCTTTGTTTTGGAACAAACGTTTCAACCGTGGTATTATAGGAGAATACCACATCACCTTGGCAGGAATCTTCTTCCTGGGGCGCTCGCCCTCGACATCACCATGCTCATCGCGGCTGATCTTATAGCGCAATGCACCACATACCGGGCAAGCATTCAAATCCTCGTACTCACCGCGGTAGAGGATGCAATCATTAGGGCATGCATGTATCTTCTGCACCTCTAACCCTAGAGGGTAGACAACCTTCTTTGCTTCGTACGTACTCTCGGGCAATTCGTTGTCCTTTGGAAGCATATCCTTTATCATTACCAGCAACTTTCCAAATCCCTTGTCAGATACACCATTCTCTGCCTTCCATTGCAGCAATTCCAGTGTGGTGCCCAGCTTCTTCTTGTCACCTACGCAATTCGGGTACAACAATTTATTGTGATCCTCTAACATGCGCTACAACTTCTTCTTCTCCAAATCACTTGCGCAGTTTCTCTTTGCATCGACAATGGCCCGACCTAGATCATCAATGGGCTCATCTGATGCCTCTTCTTCAGCTTCTTCCCGCATTGCCGGCTCAGCTTCTTCCCGCATTACCGGCTCAGCTTCTTCCCCCATTGTTGTATCATCGTATTCAGGGAACCCATGGCCAGGATAGTTGTCGTCGTCCTCTTCTTCTTCATTGTCTTCCATCATAACCCCTCTTTCTCCGTGCTTGGTCCAAACATTATAGTGGGCCATGAAACCGGACTCAAACAGGTGGACGTGAATGGTTCTTGACGTAGAGTAATTGCGACCATTCTTACAGCCAGCACATGGACAAGGCATAAAACCATCCGCCCGCTTGTTTGCCTCAGCCGCAAGCAGAAAAGTATGCACGCCCTCAACGAACTGGGGAGAGCATCGGTCATCGTACATCCATTGCCGGCTCATCTTCATTACACAACACCGAATAGACCAAATTAATACAAGTTCATACATAAAGTTCATACAACACTTAAATGCAACAAACAAATAACTCTCTAGCTAAAGCATTTAAATGCAACAAGAAATGCGATCAAGATCGCAACTAAGGTAACAATTGATCCAACAGCATAATGATACCAAGCCTCACTATCGATGGCATATTTTCTAATCTTTCTAATCTTCAAGCGCATTTTCTCCTTCTTGATCTTGTGATCATCGACGACATCGGCAACATGCAACTCCAATTCCATCTTCTCCCCCTCAATTCTTTTCAATTTTTTGTTTGAAGTACTCGTTTTCTCTTTCAACTAAATTTAACCTCTCGACAATAGGGTCGGTTGGAATTTCCGGTTCACATACCTCCTAGATAAAAATATCTATGTCAACTTGATGAGCATAATTTGTCATAAACACGAAATGCAACAAATAGTTTTAAAAGAGAATATACCACATCCGAATCATAACAAGGACGAGGGCCGACGGGGACGGATATCAAAACCATGGCACTATGTATAACAAATAACGTACGGTTAAGATAATTATTATACGAGTAACTATATATCCAAATCACACAAACATCAATTTTTATATAAAATTTCATGAACAAGAGGCTCACCACAAGGTGGTGCCGGCGACGGGACGGTGTGGGCGATCGACGGTAGTTACGACGGAGATTTAGAAGGCACTAAGTAAACCACACCTACATATGCAAACTAAGTGTTATTTTAACCTCAAATTGCATATAAATCAAATACTAGCACATATATATATATTTCCTCCCAAATTACTAAACTCACAAATTAATAACTATATAAAGCATTGCAAGAGCTAATCTAGCAATGAGAGATGAAAGGACAAAGTTGCTAACCTTTGTGATCATTTGAATGGATGGGGGCCTTCAAATCTTGACAAATTTTGGGCAAAATGTGTGATGAGCTCGAGAGGAAGAGGGGAAGAACAGAGAGGAGAGGGGAAAGGGGAAGAACAGAGCAAGCTTGGGTGGACGAAGGATTTATGTAGGACGACCTTTAGTACCGGCTCGTGGCAAGAACCGGTACTAAAGGTGCTGGAGGGGGCCCAGGCTGACAACATCCTGCCACCACTCTCATTAGTACCGGTTCGTGGCACGAACCGGTGCTAAAGGTTAGCCACGAACCGGTACTAATGATAGCGGCCCGGCTAGCCGTTGGAACCGGCACTAATGTATACATTTGTGCCGGCTCAAATACAAACCGGCACTAATGTATACATTTGTGACGGAACAAGCGATGGAAACGAGGCCTAGCGTACCGCAGAACGGAGGAAACGGACCTCCACTACTAGGGAAAAGCCTATACACAGAAAGTTACTAGTAGCGAGGGTTACAAACCCTCGCTACTGCTACTTACCAGTAGCGCAGGTTTTTAAACCTCGCTACTACTAAGTTGATAGCAGGAGCGCGGGTTTTTAACCCTCGCTACTACTAAGCGGTCTCTACCGTGCCCCCCGGGACATGCCATAGTAGTAGCGCGGGTTTTTAAAACCTCGCTACTACTAAGTTTGATAGCAGTAGCGTTGGTTTTTAGTCCTCGCTACTACTAAGTGGTGCCATAGTAGTAGCGAGGGGGTAAAAAACCGCGCTACTACTAAAGGTCCCATTTTCAAACTCTACCCCCCCCCCCCGGTGGATCGCCTTTTCAGTTTTAAAAATAATAAAAGAAAATGATGAAAATGTCAAAAAATTAAAAGAAAATAAATTTCCCATGTGATATGTGGTCTAGTTGTTGGGAAAATTTGCAAATATGAATTTCGACTTTATTTGCAAAATCTCTCGAGAATTTGTAAAAATGGGCATAAGTTTTGCATACTAACTCGGATGAAAAAGTTTTTTATATGAAAAATCATCTACTCGAAAAGTTACATCCAAATTTAACTGGGGGAACCCCGTTAAACATTTTCAAAATCCTCAAAAACCTAACAGAAAAAAGTTATGGGGCTTTTAAGATCTAGACTGGAAAAAATCGAAAAAATTTCAAACTGTGTGGTCAAACTGTGGTCAAACAATGGTCAAAATAATTATTCTAGAATATTAGTGTTACTAAACAATTATTTTAGTTTTTTTGAATTTTGGTCAAATCTGGTCAAACTATGGCCAAACTGTGGTCAAACTGTGGTCAAACTAATTATTCAAGAAATATTAGTGATACTAATTTTTTAGAACAATTGTTTCAAACTCAAATAAAGAAATGTGTGACTTCATGCTCAAGCTAAATTCTTGAGGTTAATAGGATTGACACCTTACTATTGTTAGGAAAACAACAAGTGCAGACTTGGAAACGAGGGAGAATAGAACCCGGAAGTTAAGCATGCTCAGGCTGGAGTAGTGAGAGGATGGGTGACCGTCCGGGAAGTTAGATGATTTGGAATGATGAGGGGTGATTAGAGATTAAATTGAGCAGCGATGAGGGGTGATTAGAGATTTGAGGTTAAAATAATTCAGAAATTTGAAAAATTGGTGGTGGGTGGGAATTGAAATATTTTCTCAAAAAAATTCAAAAAAAACACGCGCTGGTAGTAGTAGCGCGGGTTTTTACCCACGCTACTACTAAAGGACGTAGTAGTAGCGCGGGTGGCACCCGCGCTACTGCTATAAGTTAGCTGTAGCGCCTTATTAGTAGCGCCGGCCCCCGCGCTGCTAATAGGCCCAAAACCCGCGCTGCTGCTAGGCTTTTCCCTAGTAGTGCTCCTATGTTCGGAACGGGGTCCTGTTGATCGGGAGGGGTGTGGCGTACCGCAAAACAGAGGAAACGGACCTCCTACGGTCGAAACGAGGGTCCTGTTGATCGAGAGGGGTGTGGCGTACCGCAAAACGGAGGAAACGGACCTCCTACGGTCGAAACGGTGGTCCTGTTGATTGGGAGGGGTGTGGTGTACCGCAAAACAAACGAAACGGACCTCCTACAGTCGAAACGGGGGTCCTGTTCATCAGGAGGGGTGTGGCGTACCGCAAAACGGAGGAAACGGACCTCCTACGGTCGAAACGGGGGTCCTGTTCATCGGGAGGGGTGTGGCGTACCACAAAATGGGACTCCACGGGATACTATTCATCTCCACCATCAACCTCCTCCAGCCTCCACGGGCTACCGTCGACCTCCTCCAGCCTCCACGGGCTCCTGTTCATCCAGCCTCCACCGCGCGCTACTCCACCGGCTACTGTTCAACCACCCCTCCACCGTCTAGTGTTCATCCAGCCCTCCAAACCACGGGGTCCTGTTCAACCACCCCTCCACGGCCACCCCTCCACCGTCTACTGTTCATCCAGCCCTCCACACCATGGGGTCCTGTTCATCCAGAGGCAAGCCACCGCTCAATGTTCATCCACCCCCCCTCCCCGCAACACTCATTGTTCATCCAATCGATCGGCTTTAGTTAGCAGCAGTAGCGAAGGAGTCGCTCCATCGGGTTTAGTTAACAGCCATCGATCGATCGCTCGGGTTCAGTAACACGTAGCCTGCAGTGCAATCGCTCGAGTTCGGTTAGAGCCCAACGCCTCGCTCGGGTTCAATGAGAGCCAACGCCTCGCACAAACGCACGAGAGAAACGTGCATCGCTCGGCCCCCGACCTCCCACCGTAACCGGCAGCTCCCTGAAATTTTCCTCCCCCTCGCTTCTACCATGGTTTTTTCCGTCATGGACGACCCAAAGAATGTCATGCAGCTGTGTCTCCAGGCCGCCCCGGACGAAAAGCCCATTTTCTGTCATGATTTTTTGTCATAGAAGTAGGAGCGCACCACATCTATGATGATACTGGGTTTTGTCACAATTATCGTCATAGAAGTGTCATATGTATGACAGATTTTTTTTTTGTTCGGCCCAAAATGTCACGAATGTGTCTTTTTTTTGTAGTGCACACTGGAGATAGAACTGCACACAAGGTACTACAATCTGGTTTTTATTGGCATACTCTTTTCAAAGATGCTCGTAAGTTTGTCGTATCTTGTGATGAATGTCAAAGAATAGGTAACATCAGTAGACGTCAAGAAATGCCTATGAATTATTCTCTTGTTATTGAACCGTTTGATGTTTGGGGCTTTGATTATATGGGACCTTTTCCTGCCTCCAATGGTTATACACATATTTTAGTTGCTGTTGATTACGTTACTAAGTGGGTAGAAGCTATTCCAACTAGTTGTGCTGATCATAACACTTCTATTAAAATGCTTAAAGAAGTTATTTTTCTGAGGTTTGGAGTCCCTAGATATCTTACGACTGATTGTGGTTCACACTTTATTCATGGTGCTTTTCGTAAGATGCTTGCTAAGTATGATGTCAATCATAGAATTGCATCTCCTTATCACCCACAGTCTAGTGGTCGAGTGGAGTTGAGCAATAGAGAGCTCAAATTAATTTTGCAAAAGATTGTGATGCATTATGGGCCTATAGAACTGCATACAAAAATCCTATGGGTATGTCTCCATATAAGATGGTTTATGGAAAAGCATGTCATTTACCTCTTGAAGTTGAACATAAAGCATATTGGGCTATTAAAGAGCTTAAGTATGACTTCAAACTTGCCGGTGAGAAAAGGTTATTTGATATTAACTCACTTGATGAATGGAGAACCCAGGCATATGAGAATGCTAAGCTTTTCAAAGAAAAAAGTCAAACGCTGGCATGATAAGAGGATACAAAAGCGTGAGTTTAACGTAGGAGATTATGTGTTATTGTTCAACTCTCGTTCAAGATTTTTTGTAGGTAAACTTCTCTCAAAATGGGAAGGTCCCTACATTATCGAGGAGGTCTATCGTTCTGGTGCTATAAAAATCAACAACTTTGAAGGCACAAATCCTAGGGTGGTAAACGGTCAAAGAGTTAAACATTATATTTCAGGTAATCCTATCAATGTTGAAACTAATATTATTGAAACCATAACCCCTGAGGAATACATAAGAAACACT
Organism: Triticum dicoccoides; assembly: GCF_002162155.2. NCBI lineage: Eukaryota > Viridiplantae > Streptophyta > Magnoliopsida > Poales > Poaceae > Triticum > Triticum dicoccoides. The sequence continues at coordinate 26,177,500 of NC_041393.1, read as the reverse complement.
TTCTAGAATGTTCCAGACTCCAAAAAGGCATAGGTACGTGGTACGGTAAGTAAACCGACTCCAAAAGAACTCTAATGGCAATTTTCATCAGTTTTGGATTATTTAAGGATTTTAGGAAGAAGGAAGTAGTCCGAAAGGGACACGAGGCTCCCACGAGAGAGGAGGGCGCCCCCCTGTAGGGCGCGCCCCCTGTCTCGTGGGCACCTCGTGTGCCTCCCGGACCCCGCTTTCTTGTATGTTACGTATTTTGGTCGGTAAAAATTCATTATATATACTCCCGAAGGTTTTGACCACCGTATCACACAAATATCCTCTGTTTTCGAGCTGTTTCTGTTTCAGATCTAGAGCATCATGTCATCTTCAAGCGCTCCCAAGGACAATTTTTTCGAGAGGGTTATCAACCCCTATCTTGCGGAGGTGCTGCATCACCCTCAAACCATTGAGATGCGTGAGGGGGTGTTGCACATCCGCGATGTGGAAGGACCAAGGCGTACCGGGAGCGTGGAGACAAAGCTCGAAGCCATGGAACAAGAAGTTTTCAAGTGTGAAGGGATGGTGGAGCGTGGACTCAACGCCAACCAGATGATGATCACAGAGTTCACCAACAACCACAAGCTGGATGCCAAAGTCATTGGGGAGACCATCTTCCAGCTTCAAGAGAAAATCGAGCACCTCCAAGCCCAGATTTATGACCTGCAAAACCAGAACTGTGAGTATGAATATAGATTCAAGCAAATGAGTTTGGCTGCAGATTTAAGGATCCCGGAGACTCAATCATCCTTTTATGATGGAGATCCTTTGCCTTGGAAGACGGACAACAAGCCTACTTCATCAACAACTCCTACTTCACCACCTCCGAAGAAATTATCACATGGGTGTGGGCACTCCCCTTGGAAACTGCCAAGCTTGGGGGAGGTGCCCTGGTATCGTATCACCATCACACTCCTATCTTTACCACTTTATTTAGTTCGATCCTTTTAGTAGTATCTTGATCTATTAGTTCGAAGTTTTGATATCAAGTAGTTTTGAGTTTTTCGTTGTGATCTCTTTATGTAATTGAGTCTGTGTGCTTTCTCTAATAAAGATTAGTGTTGAGTCAAGGGCTTTGCTATGTTTCTATGATCTTGAGAACATAGAAAGAACAAAAGAGTTCATATTGATCTTATGGATAGTGATAACTTCACACATACAAAGTATGAGGCATAAAAATTGTTGAGAGTTGATGAACGTAGCCTTGGTCATCGTTGCAATTAATAGGAAGTAATAAGGAAACAGGGGTTCACATATAAATATATTATCTTGGACATCTTTTATGATTGTGAAGCACTCATTAAGTATGACATGCTAAAAGAGTTGACGTTGGACAAGGAAGACAACGTAATGGTTTATGTTTCCCGACATCTCAGTTAAAGTATATTGTCATTGATCTTCCAAACATGTTGAGCTTGCCTTTCCCCCTCATGCTAGCCAAATTCCTTGCACCAAGTAGGGATAATACTTGTGCTTCCAAATATCCTTAAACCCAGTTTTGCCATGAGAGTCCACCATACCTGCCTATGGATTGAGTAAGATCCTTCAAGTAAGTTGTCATCGGTGCAAGCAATAAAAATTGCTCTCTAAATATGTATGACTTATTAGTGCAGAAAGGTCCACATACAAGGGGCAATATAAAGTGATGTTATTTTGCATTAAGATTTCATGCATCAACCCTAAATGCACATGACAACCTCTGCTACCCTCTGCGAAGGGCCTATCTTTTACTTTATGTTTAACTTTATTGCTTGAGTCAAGGTGATACTCACCTTTCCCTTTTTATTTTTTTTATCCTTTGGCAAGCTCCTCGTGTTTGAAAGATCATGATACATATATCCAATTGGATGTAAGTTGGCATAGGCTATTATTTATGACATCACCTAAAGGTGAATATGTTGGGAGGCAACACAATAAGCCCCTATCTTTCTCAGTGTCCGGCTGAAACTTTATAACCACAAGTATTGCGTGAGTGTTAACAATTATAGGGGACTACGAGATGGTTGAGTAAGTGAGCTTGCTGAAAAGATCTATTATTGACTCTTTCTGATGTTACGATAAATTGCAATTGCTTCAATGACTGAGATTATAGTTTGTTAGTTCCCAATGAAGTTTTTGAACCATACTTGACATTGTGAATTGCTTATTACTTGAACATAGGAAATCATATGACAAAATCCATATATGTTGTTCTTATTAGAATGATCATGATGCCCTCATGTCCGTATTTTATTTTTTCGACACCTCTATCTCTAAACATGTGGACATATTCTTCGATTTTGGCTTCCACTTGAGGACAAGCGAGGTCTAAGCTTGGGGGAGTTGATACGTCCATTTTGCATCATGCTTTTATATCAATATTTATTGCATTATGGGCTGTTATTACACATTATATCTCAATACTTATGGCTATTCTCTCTTATTTTACAAGGTTTACCATGAAGAGGGGGGATGCCGGCAGTTGGAATTCTGGCTGGAAAAGGAGCAAACGTTGGAAACCTATTATGCACAACTCCAAAAGACCTGAGACTCCACGAAACAACTTTTTAGATTTAATAAGAATTTTTGGACAAACGAAATAGGCCAGGAGGGCCACACCCTGTCCAGGAGACAGGGGGGCGCCCCCCCTAGGGCGTGCCCCCTATCTCCTGGGCCCCTTGGTGGGCTTCTGGCGTCCATCTTCTGCTATATGAAGGGTTTTCCCCTGGAAAAAATTGTGGACAAGCTTACGGGACGAAACTCCGCCACCACGAGGCGGAACCTTGGCGGAATCAATCTAGGGCTCTGGCGGAGCTGTTCTGCCGGGGACACTTCCCTCTGGGAGGGGGAAATCATCACCAACGTCATCACCAACGATCCTCTCATCGGGAGGGGGTCAATCTCCATCAACATATTCACCAGCACCATCTCATCTCAAAACCCTAGTTCATCTCTTGTATCCAATCTTGTATCAAAACCACAAATTGGTACTTGTGGGTTGTTAGTAGTGTTGATTACTCCTTGTAGTTGATGCTATTTGGTTTACTTGGTTGAAAATCATATGTTCAGATCCTTCATGCATATTATTACCCCTCTGATTATGAACATGAATATGCTTTGTGAGTAGTTACGTTTGTTCCTGAGGACATGGGTGAAGTCTTGCTATTAGTAGTCATGTGAATTTGGTATTCGTTCGATATTTTGATGAGATGTATGTTGTCTCTCCTCTAGTGGTGTTATGCGAACATCGACTACATGACACTTCACCATTATTTGGGCCTAGAGGAAGGCATAGGGAAGTAATAAGTAGATGATGGGTTGCTAGAGTGACAGAAGCTTAAACCCTAGTTTATGTGTTGCTTCATTAGGGGTTGATATGGACCCATATGTTTAATGTTGTGGTTAGGTTTACCTTAATACTCCTTTTTGTAGTTGCGGATCCTTGCAATAGGGGTTAATCATAAGTGGGATTCTTGTCCATGTTAGGGCAGTACCCGAGTGCCGGTCCACCCACATATCAAATTATCAAAGTACCGAACGCGAATCTTATGAATGTGATGAAAACTAGCTTGACGATAATTCCCAATGTGTCCTCGGGAGATCCTTCTTCATTATTAGAATTTGTCCAGGCTTATCCTTTGCTACATAAAGGATTGGGCCACCTTGCTGCACTTTATTTACTTTATTTACTTTTTGCTCGTTAGTATTTATCTTATCACAAAACTATCTATCACCTACTATTTCAGTGCTTGCAGAGAAAACCTTACTAAAAACCGCTTATCATTTCCTTCTGCTCCTCGTTGGGTTCGACACTCTTACTTATCGAAAGGACTACGATAGATCCCCTATACTTGTGGGTCATCAAGCGGCAGGAATCTATGCCATCCCTGAAGATGAAATCGAGGTAGATCAAGGCCCGGATGACCGACACGCATATGATACGCCGCCTCCAACCTAGCACCGCCCCCACGAAGACCTGCTCCTAACCTATCTACACACCCGATAGAAGATACGGGGATGCCCCTCCCCACCCCCGGTTGTTGGGAAACGTAGCATGCAATTTCGAAAAAAAATCTATGCTCACGCAAGATCTATCTAGGAGATGCATAGCAACGAGAGGGGGAGAGTGTGTCCACATACCCTCGTAGACCGAAAGCGGAACCATTAGCTTAATGCGGTTGATGTAGTCGAATGTCTTCTTGATTCAACCGATCAAGCACCGAACGTATGACACCTCCGAGTTCTGCACATGTTCAGCTCGATGACGTCCCTCGAACTCTTGATCCAGCAGAGGGTCGAAGGAGTAGATGAGTTCCGTCAGCACGACGGTGTGGTGACGCTGATGGTGATGTGATCCACGCATGGCTTCGCCTAAGAACTACGACAATATGACCGAAGGAGTAAACGGTGGAGGAGGCACCGCACACGGCTAAGAACAATTGATGTGCCTTGAGGTGCCCCCACCCCCGTATATAAAGGAGGAGAGGGGACGAGGGCCGGCCTGTTGGGGAACGTTGCAGAAAATAAAAAATTTCCTAGGGTTTCACCAAGATCCATCTATGAGTTCATCTAAGCAACGAGTGATAGGATTGCATCTACATACCTTTGTAGATCGCGAGCGGAAGCGTTCAAGAGAACAGGGATGATGGAGTCGTACTCGCCGTGATCCAAATCACCGATGACCAAGTGCCGAACGGACAGCACCTCCGCGTTCAACACACGTACGGAGCGGATGACGTCTCCTCCTTCTTGATCCAGCAAGGGGGAAGGAGAGGTTGAGGAAGAAGGCTCCAGCAGCAGCACGACGGCGTGGTGGTGGTGGAGAGGCAGTACTCCGACAGGGCTTCGCCAAGCACTTAATGGAGGAGGAGAGGTGTTGGGGAGGGGAGGGGCTGCGCCTTGGATCAGGTGTGCAGCCCTCCCCTCGCCCCTCTATTTATAGGGGAAGGGGGAAGGGGGCCGGCCCCCTCTAGATGAGATCTAGAGGGGGGACGGCGAGGGAGGGGGCTTGCCCCCCAAGCAAGAGGGCGCCCCTACTAGGGTTTCCCCCCAACCCTAGGTGCATGGGCCCAAGCGGGGGGCGCCCAGCCCTCCAGGGGCTGGTTCCCTGCCCCCTACGGCCCATGAGGCCCTCCGAGAGAGGTTGCCCCTCCCGGTGGACCCCTGGAACCCCTCCGGTGGCCCCGGTACAATACCGATATGCCCCCTAAACTTTCCGGTGACCGTATGACAACTTCCCATATATAAATCTTCACCTCTGGACCATTCCGGAACTCCTGTGACGTCCGGGATCTCATCCGGGACTCCGAACAACATTCGGTAATCACATACAAGTCTTCCTAATAACCCTAGCGTCACCGAACCTTAAGTGTGTAGACCCTACGGGTTCGGGAGACATGCAGACATGGCCGAGACGGCTCTCCGGTCAATAACCAACAACGGGATCTGGATACCCATGTTGGCTCCCACATGCTCCTCGATGATTTCATCGGATGAACCACGATGTTGAGGATTCAATCAACCCTGTATACAATTCCCTTTGTCAAACGGTACGTTACTTGCCCGAGACTCGATCGTCGGTATGCCAATACCTCGTTCAGTCTCGTTACCGGCAAGTCACTTTACTCGTACCGTAATGCATGATCCCGTGACCAAACACTTGGTCACTTTGAGCTCATTATGATGATGCATTACCGACTGGGCCCAGAGATACCTCTCCGTCATACGGAGTGACAAATCCCAGTCTCGATCCGTGTCAACCCAACAGACACTTTTGGAGATACCTGTAGTGCACCTTTATAGTCACCCAGTTACGTTGTGACGTTTGGTACACCCAAAGCACTCCTACGGTATCTGGGAGTTACACGATCTCATGGTCCAAGGAAAGGATACTTGACATTCGAAAAGCTCTAGCAAAACGAACTACACGATCTTGTGCTATGCTTAGGATTGGGTCTTGTCCATCACATCATTCTCCTAATGATGTGATCCCGTTATCAACGACATCCAATGTCCATAGTCAGGAAACCATGACTATCTGTTGATCAACGAGCTAGTCAACTAGAGGCTTACTATGGTCATATTATGGTCTATGTATTCACACGTGTATTACGATTTCCGGATAATACAATTATAGCATGAATAAAGACAATTATCATGAACAAGGAAATATAATAATAATCCTTTTATTATTGCCTCTAGGGCATATTTCCAACAGTCTCCCACTTGCACTAGAGTTAATAATCTAGTTACATTGTGATGAAACGAACACCCATAGAGTTCTGGTGTTGATCATGTTTTGCTCGCGAAAGAGGTTTAGACAACGGATCTGCGACATTCAGATCTGTATGTACTTTGCAAATATCTATGTCTCCATCTTGAACATTTTCACGGATGGAGTTGAAACGACACTTGATGTGCCTGGTCTTCTTGTGAAACCTGGGCTACTTGGCAAGGGCAATAGCTCCAGAGTTGTCACAGAAGAGTTTGATCGGCCCCGACGCATTAGGTATGACTCCTAGGTCGGTGATGAACTCCTTCACCCAAATTGCTTCATGTGCTGCCTCCGAGGCTGCCATGTACTCCGCTTCACATGTAGATCCTGCCACGACGCTCTGCTTGTAGCTGCACCAGCTTACTGCTCCACCATTCAACATATACACGTATCCGGTTTGTGACTTAGAGTCATCCAGATCTATGTCAAAGTTAGCGTTGACGTAACCCTTTACGGCGAGCTCTTCGTCACCTCCATAAACGAGAAACATGTCCTTTGTCCGTTTCAGATACTTCAGGATATTCTTGACCGCTGTCCAGTGTTCCTTGCCGGGATTACTTTGGTACCTTCCTACCAAACTTGCGGCAAGGTTTACATCAGGTCTGGTACACAGCATGGCATACATAATAGATCCTATGGCTGAAGCATAGGGGGTGACATTCATCTCTTCTTTATCTTTTGCCGTGGTCGGGTATTGAGCCGAGCTCAATCTTACACCTTCCAATACAGGCAAGAACCCTTTCTTGGATTGATCCATTTTGAACTTCTTCAACATCTTATCAAGGTATGTGCTTTGTGAAAGACCTATGAGGTGTCTCGATCTATCCCTATAGATCTTGATGCCTAATATGTAAGCAGCTTCTCCAAGGTCGTTCATTCAAAAACACTTATTCAAGTAGGCCTTAATGATGTCCAAAAGTTCTATATCATTTCCCATCAAAAGTATGTCATCTACATATAATATGAGAAATGCTACAGAGCTCCCACTCACTTTCTTGTAAACGCGGGCTTCTCCATAAGTCTGCATAAACCCAAACGCTTTGATCATCTCATCAAAGTGAATGTTCCAACTCCGAGATGCTTGCACCAGCCCATAAATGGATCGCTGGAGCTTGCATACTTTGTTAGCATTCTTAGGATCGACAAAACCCTCCTGCTGCATCATATACAGTTCTTCCTTAAGATGCCCGTTAAGGAATACCGTTTTGAAGTCCATCTACCATATCTCATAATCATAGTATGCGGCAATTGCTAACATGATTCGGACGGACTTCAGCTTCGCTATGGGAGAGAATGTATCATCGTAGTCAAGCCCTTGAACTTGTTGATAACCCTTAGCGACAAGTCGAGCTTTATAGATGGTAATATTACCATCCGTGTCCGTCTTCTTCTTAAAGGTCCATTTGTTTTCTATCGCTCGCCGATCATCGGGCAAGTCTGTCAAAGTCCATACTTTGTTTTCATACATGGATTCTATCTCGGATTGCATGGCTTCAAGCCATTTGTTATAATCTGGGCCCGCCATCGCTTCTTCATAGTTCGAAGGTTCACCGTTGTCTAACAACATGATTTCCAGGACAGGGTTGCCATACCACTCTGGTGTGGAACGTGTCCTTGTGGACTACGAGGTTCAGTAGAAACTTGATCTGAAGTACCTTGATCATAATCATTAATTTCCTCTCCAGTTGGTGTAGGCACCACAGGAACATTTTCCTGAGCTGTACTACTTTCCGGTTCAAGAGGTAGTACTTCATCGAGTTCTACTTTCCTCCCACTTACTTCTTTTGAGAGAAACTCGTTTTCCAGAAAGGATCCGTTCTTGGCAACAAAGATCTTGCCCTCGGATCTTAAGTAGAAGGTATACCCAATGGTTTCCTTAGGGTATCCTATGAAGACGCATTTTTCCGACTTGGGTTCTAGCTTTTCAGGTTGAAGTTTCTTGACATAAGCATCGCATCCCCAAACTTTTAGAAACGACAGCTTAGGTTTCTTCCCAAACCATAATTCATATGGTGCCGTTTCAACGGATTTAGACGGTGCCCTATTTAAAGTGAATGTAGCTGTCTCTAGAGCGTATCCCCAAAATGATAGCGGTAAATCGGTAAGAGACATCATAGATCGCACCATATCCAATAGAGTGTGATTACGATGTTCGGACACACCGTTACGCTGAGGTGTTCCAGGAGGCGTGAGTTGTGAAATGATTCCACATTTCCTTAAGTGTGTACCAAATTCATGACTTAAATATTCTCCTCCACGATCTGATCGTAGGAACTTTATCTTTCGGTCACGTTGATTCTCTACCTCATTCTGAAATTCCTTGAACTTTTCAAAGGTTTCTGACTTGTGTTTCATCAAGTAGACATACCCATATCTACTCAAGTCATCAGTGAGAGTGAGAACATAACGATATCCTCCGCGAGCCTCAACGCTCATTGGACCGCACACATCGGTATGTATGATTTCCAATAAACTGGTTGCTCGCTCCATTGTTCCGGAGAACGGAGTCTTGGTCATTTTGACCATGAGGCATGGTTCGCACGTGTCAAATGATTCATAATCGAGAGACTCTAAAAGTCCATCAGCATGGAGCTTCTTCATGTGCTTGACACCAATGTGACCAAGGCGGCAGTGCCACAAGTATGTGGGACTATCGTTATCAACTTTACATCTTTTGGTATTCACACTATGAATATGTGTAACATTACGTTCGAGATTCATTAAGAATAAACCATTGACCATTGCGGCATGACCATGAAACATATCTCTCATATAAATAGAACAACCATTATTCTCGGATTTAAATGAGTAGCCATCTCGTATTAAACGAGATCCAGATACAATGTTCATGCTCAAACTTGGCACTAAATAACAATTATTGAGGTTCATAACTAATCTCGTGGGTAAATGTAGAGGTAGCGTGCCGACGGCCATCACATCGACCTTGGAACCATTCTCGATGTGCATCGTCACCTCGTCCTTTGCCAGTCTCCGCTTATTCCGCAGCTCGTGCTGTGAGTTACAAATATGAGCAACGGCACCGGTATCAAATACCCAGGAGTTACTACGAGTACTGGTAAGGTACACATCAATTACATGTATATCAAATATACCTTTAGGGTTGCCGGCCTTCTTGTCCGCTAAGTATTTGGGGCAGTTCCGCTTCCAGTGACCCTTCCCTTTGCAATAAAAGCACTCAGTCTCAGGCTTGGGTCCATTCTTTGACTTCTTCCCGGCAACTCGCTTACCGGGCGCGGCAACATCTTTTCCGTCCTTCTGGAAGTTCTTCTTACCCTTGCCCTTCTTGAACTTAGTGGTCTTATTGACCATCAACACTTGATGTTCTTTCTTGATTTCAACCTTTGCTGACTTCAGCATTGACAATACTTCAGGAATGGTCTTCACCATCCCCTGCATATTGTAGTTCAACACAAAGCTCTTGTAGCTCGGTGGGAGCGACTGAAGGATTCTGTCAATGACCGCCTCGTCCGGGAGGTTGATCTCCAGCTGGGACAAGCGGTTGTGCAACCCAGACATTTTGAGTATGTGCTCATTGACAGAACTATTTTCCTCCATCTTACAACTATAGAACTTGTCGGAGACTTCATATCTCTCGACCCGGGCATGAGCTTGAAAAACCATTTTCAGCTCCTCGAACATCTCATATGCTCCGTGTTTCTCAAAACGCTTTTGGAGCCCCGGTTCTAAGCTGTAAAGCATGCGGCACTGAACAAGGGAGTAATCATCAGCACGTGACTGCCAAGCGTTCATAATGTCTTGGTTCTCTGGGATGGGTGCTTCACCTAGCGGTTCTTCTAGGACATATGCTTTCTTGGCTGCTATGAGGATGATCCTCAGGTTCCGGATCCAGTCCGAATAGTTGATGCCATCATCTTTCAGCTTGGTTTTCTCTAGGAATGCGTTGAAGTTCATGTTGACATGAGCGTTGGCCATTTGATCTACAAGACATATTTTGCAAAGATTTTAGACTAAGTTCATGATAATTAAGTTCATCTAATCAAATTATTTAATGAACTCCCACTCAGATTGACATCCCTCTAGTCATCTAAGTGTTACACGATCCGAGTCGACTAGGCCGTGTCCGATCATCACGTGAGACGGACTAGTCATCATCGGTGAACATCTCCATGTTGATCGTATCTTCCATACGACTCATGTTCGACCTTTCGGTCTCTGTGTTCCGAGGCCATGTCTGTACATGCTAGGCTCGTCAAGTTAACCCTAATTGTTCTGCATGTGTAAAATTTTCTTACACCCGTTGTATGTGAACGTAAGGATCTACCACAGCCGATCATCACGTGGTGCTTCGAAACGACGAACTTTAGCAACGGTGCACAGTTAGGGGGAACACTTTCTTGAAATTATTATAAGGGATCATCTTATTTACTACCGCCGTTCTAAGTAAACAAGATGCATAAACATAATAAACATCACATGCAATTATATAACAGTGACATGATATGGCCAATATCATATAGCTCCTTTGATCTCCATCTTCGGGGCTCCATGATCATCTTCGTCACCGGCATGACACCATGATCTCCATCATCGTGTCTTCATGAAGTTGTCACACCAATGACTACTTCTACTTCTATGGCTAACGCGTTTAGCAATAAAGTAAAGTAATTTACATGGTGTTCTTCAATGACACGCAGGTCATACAAAAAATAAAGACAACTCCTATGGCTCCTGCCGGTTGTCATACTCATCGACATGCAAGTCGTGATTCCTATTACAAGAACATGATCTCATACATCACAATATATCATTCATCATGCATCACAACTTTTGGCCATATCACATCACATGACAATTGCTGCAAAAACAAGTTAGACGTCCTCTAATTGTTGTTGCATCTTTTACGTCGCTGCAATTGGGTTCTAGCAAGAACGTTTTCTTACCTACGAATAACCACAACGTGATTTTGTCAACTTCTATTTACCCTTAATAAGGACCCTTTTCATTGAATCCGCTCCAACTAAAGTAGGAGAGACAGACACCCGCTAGCCACATTATGCAACTAGTGCATGTCAGTCGGTGGAACTTGTCTCACATAAGCGTATGTGTAAGGTCGTACTGGGCCGCTTCATCCCACAATACCGCTGAAGCAAGAAAAGACTATTAGTGGCAAGCAAGTTGACAAGATCTACGCCCATAAGAGATTTGTGTTCTACTCATGCAATAGAGAACTACGCATAGACCTAGCTCTGATACCACTATTGGGGAACGTTGCAGAAAATAAAAAAATTCCTACGGTTTCACCAAGATCCATCTATGAGTTCATCTAAGCAACGAGTGATAGGAGTGCATCTACATACCTTTGTAGATCGTGAGCGGAAGCGTTCAAGAGAATGGGGATGATGGAGTCGTACTCGCCGTGATCCAAATCACCGATGACCAAGTGCCGAACGGACAACACCTCCACGTTCAACACACGTACGGAGCGGATGACGTCTCCTCCTTCTTGATCCAGCAAGGGGGAAGGAGAGATTGAGGAAGAAGGCTCCAGCAGCAGCACGACGGCGTGGTGGTGGTGGGGAGGCAGTACTCCGACAGGGCTTCGCCAAGCACTTAACGGAGGAGGAGAGGTGTTGGGGAGGGGACGGGCTGCGCCTTGGATCATGTGTGCAGCCCTCCCCTTGCACCTCTATTTATAGGGGAAGGGGAAAGGGGGCTGGCCCCCTCTAGATGAGATCTAGAGGGGGGGGCGGCCAGGGAGGGGGCTTGCCCCCGAAGCAAGGGGGGGCGCCCCCACTAGGGTTTCCCCCCAACCATAGGCGCATGGGCCCAGGGGGGGGGCGCCCAGCCCTCCAGGGGCTGGTTCCCTGCCCCCTATGGCCCATGAGGCCCTCCGAGAGAGGTGGCCCCTCCCGGTGGACCCCCGGAACCCCTCCGGTGGCCCCGGTACAATACCGATATGCCCCCGATACTTCCCGGTGACCGTATGACAACTTCCCATATATAAATCTTCACCTCCGGACCATTTCGGAACTCCTCGTGACGTCCGGGATCTCATCCGGGACTCCGAACAACATTTGGTAATCACATACAAGTATTCCTAATAACCCTAGCATCACCGAACCTTATGTGTGTAGACCCTATGGGTTCGGGAGACATGCAGACATGACCGAGACGGCTCTCTGGTCAATAACCAACAGCGGGATATGGATACCCATGTTGGCTCCCACATGCTCCTCGATGATTTCATCGGATGAACCACGATGTCAAGGATTCAATCAACCCCATATACAATTCCCTTTGTCAAACGGTACGTTACTTGCCCGAGACTCGATCGTCGGTATCCCAATACCTCGTTCAGTCTCGTTACCGGCAAGTCACTTTACTCGTACCGTAATGCATGATCCCATGACCAAACACTTGATCACTTTGAGCTCATTATGATGATGCATTACCGAGTGGGCCCAGAGATACCTCTCCGTCATACGGAGTGACAAATCCCAGTCTCGATCCGTGTCAACCCAACAGACGCTTTCGAAGATACCTGTCGTGCACCTTTATAGTCACCCAGTTACGGTGTGACGTTTGGTACACTCAAAGCACTCCTACGGTATCCGGGAGTTACACGATCCCATGGTCCAAGGAAAGGATAGTTGACATTGGAAAAGCTCTAGCAAAACGAACTACACGATCTTGTGCTATGCTTAGGATTGGGTCTTGTCCATCACATCATTCTCCTCATGATGTGATCCTGTTATCAACGACATCCAATGTCCATAGTCAGTAAACCATGACTATTTGTTGATCAATGAGCTAGTCAACTAGAGGCTTACTAGGGACATATTATGGTCTATGTATTCACACGTGTATTACGATTTCCGGATAATACAATTATAGCATGAGTAAAGATAATTATGATGAACAAGGAAATATAATAATAATCCTTTTATTATTGCCTCTAGGGCATATTTCCAACACGGCCTAGGGCGCGCGTCGTGGGGGGAGTCCTACTAGGACTCCTAGTCCTAGTCACCCCCTTCCTTCTAATGGAGGGGGAAAGGGGGAAGGAGAGGGAAAGGGAGAAGGAAAGGGGGGTCGCGCCCCTCCCCTTGTCCAATTCAGACTCCCCATGGGGGGGGCGCCACCTCCTCGTGGCCTGCCTTGCCCCGCCCCTATGCCCCCTAAGGCCCATTACTTCCCCCGGGGGTTCTGGTAACCCCTCGGCACTCCGATAATTATCTGAATCACTCCGGAACCCTTTCGGTGTTCGAATACCACCTTCTAATATATCAATCTTTACCTGTCGAGATCTCATTGAGGAACAAGCCTACATAATCCTTAAGCGTAAATTGAGGAACAAGCCTACATCATCAACAACTACTACTTCACCACCCCAAGGACATAATCACATGGGTATGGGCACTCCCCTTGGCAACTGCCGAGCTTGGGGGAGGTGCCCCGGTATCGTATCACCATCACACTCCTATCTTTACCATTTTATTTAGTTCGATCCTTTTTAGTAATATCTTGATCTAGTAGGTTGAAGTTTTAATATCAAGTAGTTTTTGAGTTTTGCTTTGTGATCTCTTTATGTAATCGAGTTCGTGAGCTATCTATAATAAAGATTAGTGTTGAGTCAAGGGCTTTGCTATCTTGCTATGATCCTGAGGAAGTAGAAAGAATAAATAGAATAAAAGAGTTCATATTGATCTTATGATAGTAACAACTTCACACATAGAAAGTATGAGGCATAAAAGTTGTTGAGAGTTGACAAACGTAGTTTTGGTCATCGCTGCAATAAATAGGAAGTAATAAGGAAAGAGAGGTTTTCATATGCAAATATACTATCTTGGACATCTTTTATGATTGTGAGCACTCATTAAGTATGACATGCTAAAAGAGTTGATATTGGACAAGGAAGACAACGTAATGGTTTATGTTTTCTCACATCTCATTTAAAGTATGTTGTCATTGATCTTCACAACATGTCGAGCTTGCGTTTCCCCCTCATGCTAGCCAAATTCCTTGCACCAAGTAGAGATACTACTTGTGCTTCCAAATATCCTTATACCCAGTGTTTGCCATGAGAGTCCACCATACTTACCTATGGATTGAGTAAGATCCTTCAAGTAAGTTGTCATGTTGCAAGCAATAAAAATTGCTCTCTAAATATGTATGACTTATTAGTGCAGAGAAAATAAGCTTTATACAATCTTGTTATGGAAGCAATAAAAGCAACGGACTGCATAATAAAGGTCCATATACAAGTGGCAATATAAAGTGACATTCTTTTGCATTAAGATTTTGTGCATCCAACCCTAAAAGCACATGACAACCTCTGCTTCCCTCAGCAAAGGGCCTATATTTTACTTTATGTTTTTACTTCATGCTTGAGTCAAGGTGATCTTCACCTTTCCCTTTTTCATTTTATCCTTTGGCAAGCACCTAGTGTTTGAAAGATCTTGATATATATATATATATATATATATATATATATATATATATATATATATATATATCCAATTGGATGTAAGTTAGCATGAATCATTATTGTTGACATCACCCAAAGGTGAATACGTTGGGAGGCAACACAATAAGCCCCTATCTTTCTCAGTGTCCGGTTGAAACTCCATAACCACAAGTATTGCGTGGGTGTTAGGAATTGTAGAATACTATATGATAGTTGAGTATGTGGGCTTGCTGAAAAGCTCTATTCTTGACTCTTTCTGATGTTATGATAAATTGCAATTGCTTTAGTGACTGAGATTATAGTTTGTTAGTTCCCAATAAAGTTTCTGAACCATACTTGACATTGTGAATTGATTGTTACTTGAGCACAAGAAATCATATAACAAAATCTATATATGTTGCTGTTATAAGAATGATCATGATGCCCTCATGTTCGTATTTTATTTTTATCGACACCTCTATCTCTAAACATGTGGACATATTTTTCGATATCGGCTTCCGCTTGAGGACAAGCGAGGTCTAAGCTTGGGGGAGTTCATACGTCCATTTTGCATCATGCTTTTATATCGATATTTATTGCATTATGGGTTGTTATTACACATTATGTCTCAATACTTATGGCTATTCTCTCTTATTTTCCAAGGTTTACCATGAAGAGGGGGAATGCCGGTAGCTAGAATTCTGGCTGGAAAAGGAGCAAATATTGGAAACTGATCTCTACTACACAACCTTCTTCTTGTAGACAATGTTGGGCCTGGAAGTGCATAGGTTTGTAGGACAGTAGCAAATTTCCCTCAAGTGGATGACCTAAGGTTTATCAATCCGTAGGAGGCGTAGGATGAAGATGGTCTCTCTCAAGCAACCCTGCAACCAAATAACAAAGAGTCTCTTGTGTCCCAAACACACCCAATACAATGGTAAATTGTATAGGTGCACTAGTTCGGCGAAGAGATGGTGATACAAGTGCAATATGGATAGTAAATAAAGGTAATTGTAATCTGAAATTATAAAAACAGCAAGGTAACTAATGATAAACGGGAGCGTAAACGGTATTGCAATGATAGGAAACAAGGCCTAGGGTTCATACTTTCACTAGTGCAAGTTCTCTCAACAATAATAACATAGATAGATCATATAACAATCCCTCAACATGCAACAAAGAGTCACTCCAAAGCCACTAATAGCGGAGAACAAACATAGAGATTATGGTAGGGTACGAAACCACCTCAAAGTTATTCTTTCGGATCAATCTATTCAAGAGTTCGTACTAGAATAACACCTTAAGACACAAATCAACCGAAACCCTACTGTCACCTAGATACTCCATTGTCACCTCAAGTATCCGTGGGTATGATTATAGGATATGCATCACACAATCTCAGATTCATCCAACCAACACAAAGTACTTCAAAGAGTGCCCCAAAGTTTCTACCGGAGAGTAAAGAACGTGTGCCAACCCCGATGCATAGGTTCATGGGCGGAACCCGCAAGTTGGTCACCAAAACATACATCAAATGGCACGTGATATCCCACTGTCACCACAGATAAGCACGGCAAGACATACATCAAGTGTTCTCATAAAAGACTCAATGCGATAAGATAACTTCAAGAGGGAAACTCAATTCATCACAAGAGAGTAGAGGGCGAGAAACATCATAAGATCCAACTATAATAACAAAGCTCGGGATACATCAAGATCGTGCCATAGAGGGAACACACGAGAGAACACGAGAGAGAGAGAGATCAAACACATAGCTACTGGTACATACCCTCAGCCCCGAGGGTGAACTACTCCCTCCTCGTCATGGATAGAGCCGGGATGATGAAGATGGCCATCGGTGAGGGATCCCCCCTCCGGCAGGGTGCCGGAACGAGCTCCCGAGAGGTTTTTGGTGGCTACAGAGGCTTGCGGTGGCGGAACTCCCGATTTATCTTGATATGTGATGTTTTTAGGGTACGCAAGCTTATATAGGTGAAAGAAGTCGGTCAGGAGGTGCTCGAGGGGCCCACGAGACAGGGGGGCGTGCCTAGTAGGGGGGGCGCCCTCCTATCTCGTGGCCTCCTCGAGGCTCTTCTGTCGTGAACTCCAAGTCTCCTAGGTGATATTCTTCCAAAAAATCACGCTGCCGAAGGTTTCGTTCCGTTTGGACTCCATTTGATATTCCTTTTCTTCGAAATACTGAAACAGGCAATAAAACAACAATATGGACTGGGCCTCCGGTTAGTAGGTTAGTCTCAAAAATTATATAGAAGTGTAAAGTAAAGCCCATAAACATCCAAAATAGGTAATATAATAGCATGGAACAATAAAAAATTATAGACACGTTGGAGACGTATCAAGCATCCCCAAGCTTAATTCCTGCTTGTCCTCGAGTAGGTAAATGATAAAAACAGAATTTTTGATGTGGAATGCTACCTAGCATAATTCTCAATGTAATTTTCTTTATTGTGGAATGAATGTTCAGATCCAAATGATTCAAGATAAAAGCTTATAAAACATAAAAATAATAATGCTTCAAAGCATACTAACAAATAATCATGTCCTATCAAAATAGCATGGCCAAAGAAAGCTTATCCCTACAAAATCATATAGTTAGGCCATGCTTCATTTTCATTAGACAAAATACTCCCACCATGCACAACCCCGATGACGAGCCGAGCAATTGTTTCATACTTTTTAACACGCTTCAGCTTTTTTTCAACCCTTACGCAATACATGAGCGTAAGCCATGGACATAGCACTAAGGTGGTAAAAGATGGAGGTTGTGAGGACAAAAAGAGGGAGAAGATAGTCTCACATCAACTAGGCGTATCAACGGGCTATGGAGATGCCCATCAATAAATATCAATGTGAGTGAGTAGGGATTGCCATGCAACGGATGCACTAGAGCTATAAACATATGAAAGCTCAATAAAAAGAACTAAGTGGATGTGCATCCAACTCGCTTGCTCACGAATACCTAGGGAATTTTGAGGAAGCCCATCATTGGAATATACAAGCAAAGTTCTATAATGAAAAATTCCCACTTAGTATATGAAAGTAACAGCATAGGAGACTCTCTATCATGAAGATCATGGTGCTACTTTGAAGCACAAGTGTGGAAAAAGATATAGTAGCATTGTCTCTTCTCTCTTTTTCTCTCATTTTATTATTTTGTTTTTTCTTTTTATTTTTTTCTTTGGCCTTTTTTTGGCCTTTCTCTTTTTTTCTTTTTTTTCTTTTTTTTAAAGTCCAAAGTCTCATCTTGACTTGTGGGGGAATCATAGCCTTCATCATCCTTTCCTCACCGAGACAATGCTCTAAGAATTGAGATCATCACACTTTTATGGATTTACAACTCAAGAGTTACAACTCAAAGCTAGAACAAAATATGACTCTATATGAATGCCTCCGGCGGTGTACCGGGATATGCGATCAATCAAGAGCGACATGTATGAAAATTATGAAGGTGGCCTTGCCACAAATACGATGTCAACTACATGATCATGCAAAGAGCAATATGACAATGATGAAACGTGTCATAATAAACATAATGGTGGAACGTTGCATGGCAATATATCTCGGAATGGCTATGGAAATGCCATAATAGGTAGGTATGGTGGCTGTTTTGAGGAAGGTAAATAATGGGTTCAATACCGGCGAAAGTTGCGCGGTAATAAGAGAGGCTAGCAAAGTGAAAGGATGAGTGTGCGTATGTCCGTGGACTCACATTAGTCATAAAGAACTCATATACTTATCGCAAAAGTCTACTTAGCCCTCGAAGCAAAGTACTACTACGCATGCCCCAAGAGGGATAGATTGGTAGGAAAAGACCATCGCTCGTCCCCAACTGCCATTCATAAGGAAGACAATCAAAAGAGCACCTCATGAAACAAATTTGTCAAACAACTTTTACCATACGTGCATGCTACGGGACTTGCCAACTTCAACAAAAGTATTTCTCAATTTCATAATTATCCACTAGCATGACCCTAACATTACTACCTTTATATCTCAAAACAATTAGCAAGCAACGAATTGATCATAGCATCCAATTCACTTCCTATGATAGTTTTCATTAAAATTACCATGCTGTTTAAGACTCTCAAAATAATATAAGTGAAGCATGAGATTCTAGCAATTTCTTCAAAATATAACCACCACCGTGCTCTAAAAGATATAAGTGAAGCACTAGAGCAAATGACAAACTACTCCCAAAGATATAAGGGAAGTTCAATGAGTAGTCAAATAATTTTGCAACTATGTGAAGACTCTCTAACATTTAAGAATTTCAGATCTTGGTATTATATTCAAGCAGAAAGCAAAACAAAATAAATTGACATTGCAAGGATAGCACAACTCATGTGAAGAAGCAAAAACTTAGGTTCAACCGATACTAACCGATAGTTGTTGAAGAAGAAAGGTGGGATGCCTACCGGGGCATCCCCAAGCTTAGATGCTTGAGACTTCTTGGAATATTATCTTGGGGTGCCTTTGGCATCCACAAGCTTGAACTTTTGTGTCTCCTTAATTCCTAATATATCATGGTTTCTCTATTTATCAACAGCTTCATCCACAACAAACTCAACAAGAACTCGTGAGATAGGTTAGTATAAACCAATGCAAAACCTTATCATCTTCTACTGTAACAAATTACTAAAATTATTATTAAACATTGAATACTAAATGTCTCTGCATATTTAATACTCCTATCCTCAAATAGAATCGTTAAACAAGCAAACATATGCAAACAATGCAAACATAACAGCAATCTGCCAAAACAGTACAGTCTTTAAAGAATGCAAGAGTATCAATACTTGTCTAACTCCAAAAACTATGAGAGAAACTTCCCACTGTAATAAATTTATCAGAGGTAAATATTCAAAAAGATTCAACATTATACCATTATCTGACTTTTCTAGGGAGTTTTTGCAACAACGGTAAACTTTCTGTTTTTCAAACAGCAACATGTATACCAGCAAAATAAGCATGGTAAAGGCTATCCTTGACTTTTTTATTGAAACTAACAATGCAAACCATTATTCTAACAAACAACAAGCAAATACTAACAAAATAAAATGACGCTCCAAGCAAAACACATGTCATGTGCTGAATAAAAATATAGCTCCAAGTAA
Source organism: Triticum dicoccoides (assembly GCF_002162155.2). NCBI lineage: Eukaryota > Viridiplantae > Streptophyta > Magnoliopsida > Poales > Poaceae > Triticum > Triticum dicoccoides. The sequence continues at coordinate 26,157,654 of NC_041393.1, read as the reverse complement.
AGTTACCGATGAACGAAGACGAAAGAGGGGATGCCTTCCGGTGCATCCCCAAGCTTAGGCTCTTGGTTGTCCTTGAATATTACCTTGGAGTGCCTTGGGAATCCCCAAGCTTAGGCTCTTGACACTCCTTATTCCATAGTCCATCGAAACTTCACGCAAAACATGAAAACTTCAACCACACAAAACTCGTAAGCTCCGTTAGTATAAGAAAATAAAACCACCACTTAGGTACTGTAATGAACTCATTATAAATTCATATTGGTGTTAAACCTACTGTATTCCATCTTCACTATGGTTCATACCCACCGATACTACTCATAGATTCATCAAAATAAGCAAACTACACAATGAAAACAGAATCTGTCAAAAACAGAACAGTCTGTAGTAATCTGTATCAAACGTACACTTCTGGAACTCAAAAAATGCTGAAATAAATTGTTGGACCTGAGGAATTTGTCTATTAATCATCTGCAAAAATAATCAACCTAAAATCACTCTCTTGTAAAAAATGGCAGCTAATCTCGTGAGCGCTAAAGTTTCTGTTTTTTACAGCAAGATCAAATAGACTTCACCCAAGTCTTCCCAAAGGTTCTACTTGGCTATTGAAACAAAAGCTATAAAACATGATTACTAAAGTAGCATAATCATGTCGACACACAAAAACAGTAAGGGTAAATATTGGGTTGTCTCCCAACAAGCGCTTTTCTTTAATGCCTTTTTAGCTAGGCATGATGATGACAATGATGCTCACATAAAAGATAAGAATTGAAACATAACGGGAGCATCATGAAGCATATGACTAGCACATTTAAGCCTAACCCACTTCCTATTCATAGGGATTTTGTGAGAAAACAACTTATGGGAACAATAATCAACTAGCATAGGAAGGTAAAACAAGCATAGCTTCAAGATTTTCAACACATAGAGAGGAAACTTAATATTGTTGCAATTCCTACAAGCATATGTTCCTCCCTCATGATAATTTTCAGTAGCATCATGAATGAATTCAACAATCTAATGAGCACCTAAAGCATTCTTTTCATGATCTACAAGCATAGAAAATTTACTACTCTCCTCATAAGCAAAATTCTTCTCATCAATAGTAGTGGGAGCAAACTCAACAAAATAATTATCATGTGAGGCATAATCCAATTGAAAACTAAAATCATGATGACAAGTTTCATGGTTATCATTATTCCTAATAGCATACAAGTCGTCACAATAATCATCATACATAGCAATTTTGTTCTCATAATCAATTGGAACCTCTTCCGAAATAGTGGAATGGTCACTAAATAAAGTTGACACTCTTCCAAATCCACTTTCGTGTTCATCACAATAAGATTCAACATCCTCCAAAATAGTGGGATCACTACTTCCTAAAGTTGACACGCTTCCAAACCCACTTTCATCAATATAATCATCATAAATAGGAGGCATGATTTCATCATAATAAATATTCTCATCAATGCTTGGGGGACAAAAAATATCATATTCATCAAACATAGCTTCCCCAAGCTTCTGGCTTTGCATATCATTAGCATCATGGATATTCAAGGTATTCATACTAACAACATTGCAAGCATGCTCATCATACAAAGATTTAGTATCAAACATTCTATAGATTTCTTCTTCTAGCACTTGAGCACAATTTTCCTTTTCATGATACTCACGAAAGATATTAAAAAGATGAAGCGTATGAGACAAACTTAACTCCATTTTTTTGTAGTTTTCTTTTAAACTAAACTAATAATAAAACAAGAAACAAAAAGATTTGATTGCAAGATCTAAAGATATACCTTCAAGCACTCACCTCCCTGGCAACGGCGCCAGAAAAGAGCTTAGTTGACGGGGTGTGGGTGCCGCTTACCTAGCCCCCCCAGCAATGGCGCCTGAAAAGAGATTGATGTCTACTACACAACCTTCTTCTTGTAGACGTTGTTGGGCATGCAAGTGTACATGTTTGTAGGACAGTAGCAAATTTCCCTCAAGTGGATGACCTAAGGTTTATCAATCCGTAGGAGGCGTAGGATGAAGATGGTCTCTCTCAAGCAACCCTGCTACCAAATAAAAAAGAGTCTCTTGGTTCCCCAACACACCCAATACAATGGTAAATTGTATAGGTGCACTAGTTCGGCGAAGAGATGGTGATACAAGTGCAATATGGATAGTAAATAAAGGTAATTGTAATCTGAAATTTTAAAAACAGCAAGGTAACTAATGATAAACGTGAGCGTAAACGGTATTGCAATTATAGGAAATAAGGCCTAAGGTTCATACTTTCACTAGTGCAAGTTCTCTCAACAATAATTACATAGATAGATCATATAACAATCCCTCAACATGCAACAAAGAGTCACTCCAAAGCCACTAATAGCGGAGAACAAACATAGAGATTATGGTAGGGTACGAAACCACCTCAAAGTTATTCTTTCGGATCGATCTATTCAAGAGTTCATACTAGAATAACATCTTAAGACACAAATCAACCAAAACCCTAATGTCACCTAGATACTCCATTGTCACCTCAAGTATCCGTGGGCATGATTATAGGATATGCATCACACAATCTCAGATTCATCCAACCAACACAAAGTACTTCAAAGAGTGCCCCAAAGTTTCTACCGGAGAGTCAAGAACGTGTGCCAACCCCTATGCACAGGTTCATGGGCGGAACCCGCAAGTTGGTCACCAAACCATACATCAAGTGGCACATGATATCCCATTGTCACCACAGATAAGCACGGCAAGACATACATCAAGTGTTCTCATAAAAGACTCAATCCGATAAGATAACTTCAAGAGGGAGACTCAATTCATCACAAGAGAGTAGAGGGGGAGAAACATCATAAGATCCAACTATAATAACAAAGCTCGGGATACATCAAGATCGTGCCATAGAAGGAACACGAGAGAGAACAAGAGAGAGAGAGAGATCAAACACATAGCTACTGGTACATACCCTCAGCCCCGAGGGTGAACAACTCCCTCCTCGTCATGGATAGCGCTGGGATGATGAAGATGGCCACCGGTGAGGGATCCCCCCTCCGGCAGGGTGCCGGAATGGGCTCCCGAGAGGTTTTTGGTGACTACAGAGGCTTTCGGCGGCGTAACTCCCGATCTATCTTGACATCTGATGTTTTTAGGGTACCTAGGCTTATATAGGAGAAAGAAGTCTGTCGGGAGGTGCTCGAGGGGCCCATGAGACAGGGGGTGCGCCTAGTAGTGGGGGGGGGGGCACGCCCTCTTATCTCGTGGCCTCCTCGAGGCTCTTCTGACATGAACTCCAAGTCTCCTGGGTGATATTCTTCCAAAAAATCACGCTGCCGAAGGTTTCGTTCCGTTTGGACTCCATTTGATATTCCTTTTCTTCGAAATACTGAAACAGGCAATAAAACAGCAATATGGACTGGGCCTTCGGTTAGTAGGTTAGTCCCAAAAATGATATAGAAGTGTAAAGTAAAGCCCATAAACATCCAAAATAGGTAATATAATAGCATGGAACAATAAAAAATAATAGATACGATGGAGAAGTATCAGAAACCTATTCTGCACAGCTCCAAAAATCATGAAATTCCACGAAAGTCAGTTTTGGAATTAATAAAAATTATTGAGAGAAGAAAGCACAAGAGGGGGCCCACACCCTGGCCACGAGGGTGGGGGGCGCGCCCACCCCTACTTGGCGCGCCCCCTATCTCCTGGGCCCCTTGGTGGCCCTCCGGTGCCCATATTCTGCTATATGAAGGCTTTTACCCTGGAAAAAAATCAGAGGCAAGCTTACGGGACGAAACTCCACCGCCACGAAGCGGAACCTTGGCAGAACCAATCTAGGGCTCCGCTAGAGCTATTCTTCCGGGAAAACTTCCCTCCGGGAGGGGGAAATCATCACCAACGATCCTCTCATCAGGAGAGGGTCAATCTCCATCAACATCTTCACCAACACCATCTCCTCTCAAACCTTAGTTCATCTCTTGTATCCAATCTTGTATCCAAAACCACAAATTGGTACCTGTGGGTTGCTAGTAGTGTTGATTACTCCTTGTAGTTGATGCTAGTTGGTTTATTTGGTGGAAGATCATATGTTCAGATCCTTAATTCATATTGTTACTCCTCTGATTATGAACATGAATATGCTTTGTGAGTAGTTACATTTGTTCCTGAGGACATGGGTGAAGTCTTGCTATTAGTAGTCATGTGAATTTGGTATTTGTTCAATATTTTGATGAGATGTATGTTGTCTCTCCTCTAGTGGTGTTATGTGAACGTCGACTACATGACACTTCACCATTATTTGGGCCTAGAGGAAGTCATTGGGAAGTAATAAGTAGATGATGGGTTGCTAGAGTGACAGAAGCTTAAACCCTAGTTTATGTGTTGCTTCGTAAGGGGCTGATTTGGATCCATATGTCTAATGTTGTGGTTAGGTTTACCTTAATACTTCTTTTGTAGTTGCGGATGCTTGCAATAGGGGTTAATCATAAGTGGTATGCTTGTCCAAGTAAGGGCAGTACCCAAGCTATGGTGCACCCACATATCAAATTATCAAAGTACCGAACGCGAATCATATGAGCATGATGAAAACTAGCTTGACGATAATTCACATGTGTCCTCGGGAGCTCCTTCCTCATTATAAGAAATTGTCCAGGCTTGTCCTTTGCTACAAAATGGATTGGGCCACCTTGCTGCACTTTATTTACTTTCATTGCTTGTTACTCATTACAATTTATCTTATCACAAAACTATCTGTTACCTACAATTTCGGTGCTTGTAGAGAAAACCTTACTGAAAACCGCTTGTCATTTCCTTCTGCTCCTCGTTGGGTTCGACAGTCTTACTTATCGAAAGGACTACAATAGATCCCCTACACTTGTGGGTCATCAAGACTCTTTTCTGGCGCCGTTGCCGGGGAGTGACTCGCCTTTGGTGAGTGGAACTTGGTAAGGAAACATTTATATAGTGTGCTAAAATTTTCTGTCACTTGTTACTATGGAAACTAATCCTTTGAGGGGCTTGTTCGGGGTATCTTCAGCCCGACCAGAAGAGCAAGGAGTTGCTCCTCAACCTACTGAACCTACTGAAAATATTTACTTTGATATTCCTTCGGGTATGGTAGAGAAACTGCTAGCTAATCCCTTTGCAGGAGATGGAAAATTGCATCCCGATTTACACCTTATCTTTGTGGATGAAGTTTGTGGATTATTTAAGCTTGCAGGTATTCCCGATGATGTTGTCAAAAGGAAGGTATTCCCTTTATCTTTGAAGGGAGATGCATTGACATGGTATCGGCTATGTGATGATATGGGATCTTGGAATTATAAACGATTGAAATTAGAATTTCACCCGAAGTTCTATCCTATGCATCTTGTTCATCGTGATCGTAATTACATATATAATTTCTAGCCTCGTGAAGGAGAAAGCATTGCTCAAGCTTGGGGGAGGCTTAAGTCAATGTTATATTCATTCCCCAATCATGAGCTCTCAAGAGAAATGATTATTCAAAAAATTTATGCTTGGCTTTGTCTCAATGATCGCACCATGCTCGATACTTCCTGTCACTGTTCAAGATATCTTCCGATATTTCGATAAATCGGCCGATTTATCGCTTACCATTGTCTGGCCGATAAGATAAATTGGCCAATAAATCAGCCAATATGGCGATAAATCGGCAGATATGCCGATAAACTGGTCGATTTACCCCTTATCATGGGTCGACCGATAAGTTCCCGATAAGTGATATGCCCAACATTGCTTCCTATGCTGGTTCTTATATGCTGAAGACTATTGAATTCAAATGGGACTTATTGGAAAGAATTAAACGCAACTCTGAAGATTGGGGTTCCGACGGTGGTAAGGACTCAAGTATAACACCTAAGTTTGATTGTGTTAAATCTTTTATGGATACCGATGTTTTTCGTGGATTTAGCGCTAAGTATGGACTTGACTCTGAGATAGTAGCTTCTTTCTATGAATCTTTTGCTACTCACACTGATATCCCTAAGGAGAAGTGGTTTAAATATAATCCTCCCATTGAAGTAAAAGTATTTGCACCCATTACAGTTGAAGAAAAGACTATCACTTATAATGATCCTATTGTTCCTACTACTTATGTTGAGAAACCTCCTTTTCCTGTTAGGATAAAGGATCATGCTAAAACTTCGATTGTTGTTCGTAAGAGTACTACTAGAACTTTTACACCTCCTGAGCAAATCAAAGTTGAACCTAGTATTGCTATGGTTAAAGATCTCTTGGATGATAATTTAGATGGGCATGTTATTTACTTCTGTGGTGAAACTGCTAATATTGCTAGACCTGATACTAAGATACATAGACCTGTTGTAGGCATGCCTATTATTTTTGTTAAAATAGGAGATCATTGTTATCATGGCTTATGTGATATGGGTGCTAGTGCTAGTGCAATACCTATTTCCTTATACAATGAAATTATGCATGATATTGCACCCGCTGAGTTAGAAGATATTGATGTCACTATTAAGCTTGCTCATAGAGATACTATTACACCATTTGGGATTGTTAGACATGTTGAAGTCTTGTGTGGGAAAGTTAAGTATCCTGCTGATTTTCTTGTTCTTGGTTCCCCACAAGATGACTTTTGTCCCATTATATTTGGTAGACCCTTCTTGAACACTGTTAATGCTAAGATTGATTGTGAAAAGGATGTTGTTACAATTTGCTTGGGGATATGAAACATGAGTTTAATTTTACTAAATTTTGTAGACAACCCCGTGATAAAGAATTACCTAGTAAAGATGAAATTATTGGTCTTGCTTCTATTGCCGTGCCTCCTACTGATGCATTAGAACAATATTTGCTAGACCATGAAAATGATATGTTTATGAATGAAAGAAGGGAAATAGATGAAGTGTTCCTTCAACAGGAACCTATTCTAAAACACAACTTACCTATTGAAATCCTAGGAGATCCCCCTCCACCCAAGGGTGATCCCGTGTTTGAACTCAAACCATTACCTGATAATCTTAAGTATGCTTATCTTGATGAAAATAAAATATATCCTGCTATTATTAGTGCTAACCTTTCAGAGCAAGAAGAAGCCAGACTATTGAAAACTCTGAAGAAGCATTGTGCTGCTATTGGATATACTCTGGATGATCTTAAGGGCCTTAGTCCCACTCTATGCCAACACAAAATAAATGTGGAGAAATACACCAAACCAGTTAGAGATCCTCAACGACGATTGAATCCTAAGATGAAAGAAGTGGTAACAAAGGAGATACTAAAGCTCCTTGAGGCAGGTATAATTTATCCCGTTGCTGATAGTGATTGGGTAAGCCCTGTCCATTGTGTTCCTCAAAAGGGAGGTATTACTGTCATTCCAAATGATAAAGATGAATTGACCCCACAAAGAATTATTATAGGTTATAGGATGGTAATTGATTTTCGTAAATTAAATAAAGCTACTAAGAAAGATCATTACCCTTTACCTTTTACAGATCAAATGCTAGAAAGACTATCCAAACACACACATTTCTGCTTTCTAGATGGTTATTCTGGTTTCTCTCAAATACCTATGTCAACGAAGGATCAATCAAAACTACTTTTACTTGCCCTTTCGGTACTTTTGCTTATAGACGTATGCCTTTTGGTTTATGTAGTGCACCTGCTACCTTTGAAAGATGCATGATGGCTATATTCTCTGACTTTTGTGAAAAGATTTGTGAGGTATTCATGGATGATTTCTCCATGTATGGATCCTCTTTTGATGATTGCTTGAGCAACCTTGATCGGGTTTTGCAGAGATGTGAAGACACTAGTCTCGTGTTGAATTGGGAAAAGTGCAACTTTATGGTTAATGAAGGCATTGTCTTGGGGCATAAGATTTCCGAGAGAGGTATTGAAGTTGATAAAGCTAAAGTTGATGCTATTGAAAACATGCCATGTCCCAAGGACATAAAAGGTATAAGAAGTTTCCTTGGTCATGCCGGTTTTTATAGGAGGTTCATTAAGGACTTTTCTAAAATCTCTAGGCCTCTGACTAATTTATGGCAAAAATATATTCCTTTTGTCTTTGATGATGATTATGTAGAAGCAATTGAAATACTTAAGAAAGCTTTGATCACTGCACCTGTTGTTCAGCCACCTGATTGGAATTGACCTTTTGATATTATGTGTGATGCTAGTGATTATGCTGTAGGTGCTGTTCTAGGGCAAAGAGTCAATAAGAAATTAAATGTTATCCAGTATGCTAGTAAAACTCTTGATACTACCCATAGCAATTATGCTACTATTGAAAAAGAGTTCTTAGCAGTTGTGTTTGCATGTGATAAGTTTAGACCTTATATTGTTCATTCCAAAGTTACTATTCACACCGGTCATGCTACTATTAAATATCTTATGGAAAATAAAGATGCTAAGCCTAGACTCATTAGATGGGTTCTCTTACTCCAAGAATTTGATTTGCATATTATTGATAAAAAGGGAGTTGAGAACCCCGTTGCAGACAACTTGTATAGGTTAGAGAATGTTCTTGATGACCCACTACCTATTGATGATAGCTTTCCTGATTCACAATTAGCGGTCATTAATACTTCTCGTACTGCTCCTTGTTATGCTGATTATGCTAATTACATTGTTGCTAAATTTATACCACCTAGTTTCACATACCAGCAAAAGAAAAAAATTCTTTTATGATTTAAGACATTACCTCTAGGATGACCCACACCTTTATAAAGAAGGAGTAGATGGTGTTATTAGACGTTGTGTACCTGAGCATGAACAGGAACAGATCCTACGCAAGTGTCATTCTGAATCATATGGAGGACACCACGCTGGAGATAGAACTGCACATAAGGTATTGCAATCCGGTTTTTATTGGCCTACTCTCTTCAAAGATGCTTGTAAGTTTGTCTTATCTTGTGATGAATGTCAAAGAATTGGTAATATTAGTAGACGTCAAGAAATGCCTATGAATTATTCTCTTGTTATTGAACCGTTTGATGTTTGGGGCTTTGATTATATGGGACATTTTCCTGCCTCTAATGGTTATACACATATTTTAGTTGCTGTTGATTACGTTACTAAGTGGGTAGAAGCTATTCCAACTAGTAGTGCTGATCATAACACTTCTATTAAAATGCTTAAAGAAGTTATTTTTCCGAGGTTTGGAGTCCCCAGATATCTTATGACTGATGGTTGTTCACATTTTATTCATGGTGCTTTCCGTAAGATGCTTGCTAAGTATGATGTTAATCATAGAATCGCATCTCCTTATCACCCGCAGTCTAGTGGTCAAGTAGAGTTGAGCAATAGAGAGCTCAAATTAATTTTGCAAAAGACTGTGAATAGATCTAGAAAGAACTGGTCCAAAAAACTTGATGACGCATTGTGGGCCTATAGAACTGCATATAAAAATCCTATGGGTATGTCTCCGTATAATATGGTTTATGGAAAAGCATGTCACTTACCTCTTGAACTTGAACATAAAGCATACTGGGCTATTAAAGAGCTCAATTATGACTTCAAACTTGCCGGTGAGAAGAGGTTATTTGATATTATCTCACTTGATGAATGGAGAACCCAAGCCTATGAGAATGCCAAGCTGTTCAAAGAAAAAGTCAAACGCTGGCATGACAAAAGGATACAAAAGCGAGAATTCAACGTAGGTGATTATGTGTTATTATTCAACACTCGCTTAAGATTTTTTGCAGGAAAACTTCTCACTAAATGGGAAGGTCCTTACATTATCGAGGAGGTCTATCGTTCCGGTACCATAAAAACCAACAACTTCGAAGGCACAAGTCCGAGGGTGGTGACTGGTCAAAGAATTAAACATTATATCTCAGGTAATCCTATCAATGTTGAAACTAATATTATTGAGACTCTAACCCCGGAGGAATACACAAGGGACACTTTCAGAACATTCCAAACTCTGAAAAGGAATAGGTATGTTGTACGGTAAGTAAACCGACTGCAAAACAATTCTAATGGCAATTTCTATCCGTTTTGGAATATTTAAGAATTTTGGAAAGAAAAAAGTAGTCCGAGAAGGACACGAGGCCTCCACGAGAGTGGAGGGCGCGCCCATCCTTCCCGGGCGCGCCCCCCTGTCTCGTGGCCACCTCGTGTGCCTCGCGGACTAACTTTTCTTACACGTTACATACTTTGGTCGATAAAAATTCATTACATAATTTCCCGAAGGTTTTGACCACCGTATCACGCAGAAATCCTCTGTTATTGTTTTGAGCTGTTCCTGTTGCAGATTCAGAGCAATATGTCATCCCAGGATTCGGAAGGGGAAAGTTATGTGGCTGATTATCTTGCAGACCCTAAGGTCTACGGGGACTTGGAGCATGGTGGCTGGACCACGGAAGAAGAGGAAGACTATGAGCCTAAGGGAAAGGAGGAGATGAGTTCAAACGAAGACGAAGCCCCATTACCTCAACCTGGGGACATGCTTGTGGAGTTTAAAAAGTCAAGCCTCCCTGATAGAGCAAAAAGGTCAAAGATCGAGTTTATCCCTTTTCGACTCTTGCAGGAAAATAAACAGGAACTCTGCAAAAGAATATTAAGCCTTGAGCAAGAGATCGATGATCTAAAGGAGTGAAATATCATCCTTTAGCGTAAATTGAGGAACAAGCCTACATCATCAACAACTCCTACTTCACCACCCCCCAGGACATAATCACACGGGTATGGGCACTCCCCTTGGCAACTGCCAAGCTTGGGGGAGGTGCCCCGGTATCGTATCACCATCACACTCCTATCTTTACCGTTTTATTTAGTTCGATCCTTTTTAGTAATATCTTGATCTAGTAGATTGAAGTTTTAATATCAAGTAGTTTTTGAGTTTTGCTTTGTGATCTCTTTATGTAATCGAGTCCATTAGCTATCTATAATAAAGATTAGTGTTGAGTCAAGGGCTTTGCTATCTTGCTATGATACTGAGGAAGTAGAAAGAATAAATAGAATAAAAGAGTGCATATTGATCTTATGATAGTAACAACTTCACAGATAGAAAGTATGAGGCATAAAAGTTGTTGAGTTGACAAACGTAGTTTTGGTCATCGTTGCAATTAATAGGAAGTAATAAGGAAAGAGAGGTTTTCATATGCAAATATACTATCTTGGACATCTTTTATGATTGTGAGCACTCATTAAGTATGACATGCTAAAAGAGTTGATATTGGACAAGGAAGACAACATAATGGTTTATGTTTTCTCACATCTCGGTTAAAGTATGTTGTCATTGATCTTCCCAACATGTCGAGCTTGCCTTTCCCCCTCATGCTAGCCAAATTCCTTGCACCAAGTAGAGATACTACTTGTGCTTCCAAATATTCTTATACCCAGTTTTTGCCATGAGAGTCCACCATACCTACCTATGGATTGAGTAAGATCCTTCAAGTAAGTTGTCATGTTGCAAGCAATAAAAATTGCTCTCTAAATATGTATGACTTATTAGTGCAGAGAAAATAAGCTTTATACAGTCTTCTTATGGAAGCAATAAAAGCAACGGACTTCATAATAAAGGTCCATATACAAGTGGCAATATAAAGTGACGTTCTTTCGCCTTAAGATTTTGTGCATCCAACCCTAAAAGCACATGACAACCTCTGCTTCCCTCTGCGAAGGGCCTATCTTTTACTTTATGTTTTTACTTTATGCTTGAGTCAAGGTGATCTTCACGTTTCCCTTTTTCATTTTATCCTTTGGCAAGCTCCTCATGTTTGAAAGATCTTGATATATATATATATAGACACACACACACACACACACACACACACAGATGGTCTATTCTGCTAATATTAGCAGAATAACTATTCTGCACACCACTTCCACACTGCACGCTGAACGCAAGCGCATTGCATCTTCTTGATGCCGGGCACTAGAGTGCTTTTACGGGAGAACTGCTTCATTTTCTGGTGTTCCGCCCGCGTTTTCTGTGTGGAATCGGGTGTTACGGGATGATTAAGTTTGTGTTTGCATGTCATTTTAGCTTTATTCTTTGTATTTTATAGGAAAATCTAGTAAAGTTCTTGCAAATCGAGGGATTTGGCGGACGAGCTTTTCTCTATTTTGTTTGTGTTCGCGTCAGATGCGTTTTTTTTGTGGTCGGATGTTATTTTTTAGTAGGAATTCTTTGGTTGTGTTCGTTTTAATCTTTCCGTTCACTCTATAATTTGTTAATTTTTAGGAGTTAGTTTTCAATTCTTTGTTATTTTGATTGTTGCGGCGGGTGAGCTTCGTCTGCTCCTCTGTTCTTATCGATTTTTTTGATTTTGCTCGTCCATGCGTGTTTGAATATTGTAATTACTGTTGCTATAGGATTGAATTCATTGTATTTCGGGTATGATTATCATTTTTTGAATCGCATTCTTGAAATGAAAGTTGGTGTTGTTTGTCCCGTTGCCGCGTCTTCCGCTTAAATTTTTCGGTGGTATTTTTCTATAGTTTAGTGGCTGTACTATTTTTAGGCGTGTTATGGAGTTGCGAATGAAATTGACACCTCTCTTAGTCTATCACATGTCTATAATTTTACTGCTTTAATTTTATTTTTTGTAGTCGTGGCATACGTTGTAGTGCACTGCATTTTCTTTGGTAGTGTACTTCATTGTAGCTGCATTATAGTGGTTATTGCTGCTTATGAGATTTCTCCTTTTCTTAAAGTGCATTCTGTGTTCTAGATGACTGCATAGTATGCATTTCCGTACTGCATTAGTAGTGTTTGTTAATTTTCACTTCTGCTATTAGAGTGGATGGTCCATTATACGCTTTTGTTAGCTGAATAGTTATTATAAGAAATTTTTTGAACTGCATACTATGGGAATTGTTCTTGAACATGATATGTTAACTGCAAAGTTTCGACCATTTTGCATTTCATTGTTAATGTTCAGAGGGCTGATTTTTTTATTATTAGTACCACACTACGTGCTTGAGAGAACTGCATTGCAGCCAACAATAACTTTGTCTAAAAAGGATGATAAAATGAGGCAGTTGAGGTTGCATACATTAAATATGCATCGTTCAAATTGTCTGATGGACATAATTTTAAAAGCATACATCATAACGAAAGCATTAGAAATATTGGTTGCTTCATATTAGACAACCTAGAGTGCAAATATTGTAAACTTGATGGAGTCTTCTTCTTTGTAGAAAAACACCACGGCCACTTCTCCGTCCTCAAAGCCATTCTGGAAGACAAAATCTTTCCAACCAGTAGTTATGTTGATGCAGTCTTCAGAGTCGATGTGGTAGTCAGCTTGCATGTCTCCATAGCCATTCTTGTGTTCTTTCTCCAAAGTAAGCTTCCCTGAACTCGGAGCATGAAATTTTATTGTGGATGGCAATTTCTGCATATTGGAATGAGTGGAAAAAGAATTTTATAAGTAAACATCAAATGTTTTTGTTTTATACTTAGTATGATCTGTTTATGTTTACTTAAATAGTTACATACATATGACTGCTATTTTCTAAAGTAGTTGCAATGTATGAACAAACTTATATACGCAATTGACTCCTAGTTTTGCTGGGATATATATTATACTGCAACATGCGTGCACTGCAATGTCAGTAACAGTGTACTTCTCCAGCATGTTAAGATAACTGCAACGCTTATCTACTGACCCTTTTTTTTGTTCATGCGTTGGGGTTCTGATCTAGCTAGTGTCGATACATGGTGTGGTACTGAAGAAAGATAGGTGGAAGCATCTAGTCTTAATAGCTAACAGATCTAAACAACAATACAAATTCTTTTTTGTATTTTTGTTGACATTACTGAACAAATTGATTGAACTATACATTCAGATGTGTATTTGCAGGCTATATTATGTCCAAAATTGTGAGGGGAAAAACATACCCAACTTTCTTGGAGATCTGTGGTTGTGAGGCGATGAAGAAATGGCGCACGAAATCCCCTGTTGGTTATCATCAGGCAGCCGAGCATGTTGTGCCACTCGGTGTTGGTGAATTCTAGACCTTCTGTATAGACGCATGTGTCCGCTACCGGCGCCATCCTTGCCAAGCACCCACACTTACAGTCCATGGCGTGTTCAGTGGAATTCTAGAGAAGAGTTGTGAATGGGATGAACCCTAGATCTACGATTTGAGGAAAATGAGGAACGGGGGGAGGAGTTGTGTTAGTCTGTAGCATGAATGAATAGGTTTTTATGCAACCAATTGAGCAATGGAAGTAATAAATGGTGTGGTTGGTGTTAGGTGCTGGATTGGGTCTGATTCAGTGAACACGAATGCATTTAAGAAGCAACAGGACTGCTTACTTGAAAATAGCCAACTGCATTGTCATATCACGACGAACTGCGAACGTGTGGTTGGGCATGTGTTTGTGTATGGTATGTAGGATTTTTTTAATTTTCAGTGGCCTCTCTTTTTTGTGGCCCTGTGTTCGGGTAGTGAAGACACAATTGGGCCCAAGTCGGCATGTGAGCACGGCTGGTTCCCGGTGCGCTGTGTGCGGTCTAATGTTTAGTCCCACCTCGTCCGTGGAAGGCGCGCCCGACATGTTTATAAGCGCTGGCGAGGCCTCTGTTTCGAACTCGTCTTGTTACTTATTTGGGCGCTTAAACACGGTGCTCGCAGTTGTATGCTCTCTAACTTGTGGGCCCATGTGTGGCTGGCCCCATGCACTGTGACTCAGAACGACTCTCCTTCTGTGGGCGCAGACCTATTACGAGACTGGCTGGGGCCGGTAGCATCTGGGTGGTCAATTTTTTTCTTTTTATTTTTCTATCTTAGGTGTTTTTTTCAATGTCGGGGTGTGCACTGCATTGATCAGGGTTCTGTACTGCATGTGTACGCATTCCGTACTGCATGTACAGTTGCCATTTTTTGTTTCCGTGTTTTTGCTATTATGTAATCTGTTTTTCCATGTATGGGAGTGCACTGCTTAGTAAATCATATGCGTAATGTGTTGATTATGGTTCTGTACTGCACGTTCATATATTTCTGTACTTCATTGATTATTTACATGTTTGCGTGCTTTGTTGGGTATGTTAAGACTTCATTCGACAGATTCTGTACTGCATTTGTACACAACTTGCACTACATGTGTCCTGTTTGCACACTGCAACTCATTTTATGTTTTCTACACTATTCGAATCTAATGATACATTAGCAGACAATAGAAAACAAATTATCAGAGGTATTCTGTACGACAATTTCAACACCAGCAAACTAAGTTGAGCAGAAAGCAAACTAACTTAATCAAAGTTCGTCATTACAAAGCGATTCTGCATGGCAAGCAAACTAGGTTTAGCACACAAGCAAACTAACGATACATAAGCAAACAACATAAAGCAAATTTGATGATAATTATAAAAGAACGGTGGCATTGTTGGCTCTTGGCCGGCACCATCTTCTTCTTCACCAATCAGGCTCTCCCCATCCCCAGCTGCTCCTAGCGTGCTTCTTGGGGGCTCCTCCTTCTCCAGCTTTGCACGGCGAAGGCCGTCCTAGGTGAGGGTGATGCGGTTCCATATCTCGTACGCTGCATAGGCGTCCTTTGCCACGTACTCGATCTGCCTCCTGGACAGAGGCAGGGTGGCCCAGCGCTGGTGCTCGCCATCGGTGATCTTCTTCTTCATGTTGTTGTAATAGTCGTCGATGAGCATGCCGGAGACGTCTCTGAGGGAGTCACACGGCTTGGTTGCCTCGGGCACCTCCACTCCTTCTGGATGTCGACAAAGTTGGCGACCTCCAGTTTGACGCGCTCCAGCCTGGTTTTGTCGCCGTCGATGGAGAAGCCTGCAAAGATGTACCTGGGGTCGGCGAGGAAGTTGTCGAAGACGGTGCACCTTTCAGTGTCGCTCATTTGGAAGAGCAGCATCGGGTGATTCTTGCCGATGGAGAGCTGACAGAGGGCGGGTTTCTGCGTCACTTTAGGGTCTTTGTCGTACTCGAGATCAATGCCGACGATCTTGTGGCGCTGGAGGCTGAGGTGGCGCTCGTACTGCGCGAGGGTGATCACCATGTGGCTCTTGTCGTTGGTGTGGATGACGTGCAACTTGGTGTTGCCGTGCGCCTCCACGGCGTTGTCGCCCTTGTACTCGTCGTTGAATGTCATCGCCGGTAGCAGGGCTTGGTGCTTTTGCATTGATATGGGGCGGTTTGGTGGGAGCGCAATGGATACTTATGTTGTTGTGGACACTACAAAAAAAAGACACATCCGTGACATTTTGGGCCGAACGAAAAAAATTTATGTCATACATATGACACTTCTATGACGATAATTGTGATAAAACCCGGTATCATCATAGATGTGGTGGGCTCCTACTTCTATGACAAAAAATCATGACAGAAAATTGGCTTTTCGTCCTGGGTGGGCTGGAGAAGCAGCTGCATGACATTCTTTGGGCCGTCCATGACGGAAAAAACCATGGTAGAAGCGAGGGGGAGGAAAATTTCGGGGAGTTGTCGGTTACGGTGGGAGAGCGATGCGCGTTTCTCTCATACAAGTACGCGCGTGTGTGCGAGGCATTGGCTCTACCTAAACCCGAGCAAGGTGTTGAGCGATTGCACTGCAGGCTACGCGTTACTGAACACGAGCGATCGATTGATGGCTGTTAACTGAAGCCGATGGAGCGATTCCTTCTCTACTGCTGCTAACTGAAGCCGATCGGTGCTGCCTCTGGGATGAATAGTGAGCGTTGCGGGGGGGTTTGGATGAACAGTGAGCGGTGGCGTTGCCTCTGGATGAACAGGAACCCATGGTGTGGAGGGTTGGATGAACAGTAGACGATGGAGGGGTGGCCGTGGAGGGGTGGTTGAACAGGACCCCGTGGTGTGGACGGCTGGATGAACAGTAGACGGTGGAGGGGTGCCCGTGGAGGGGTGGTTGAACAGTAGCCGGTGGAGTAGCGCACGGTGGAGGCTGGATGAACAGGAGCCCGTGGAGGCTGGAGGAGCTCGGCGGTAGCCCGTGGAGGCTGGAGGAGGTCGACGGTGGAGATGAACAGTATCCCGTGGAGTCCCGTTTTACGGTACGCCACACCCCTCCCTCCCCCCACCCCGTTTAGACCGTAGCGCTCCAACACAAGTTCGTTTCATCCGTTTTGCGGTACGCCACACCCCTCCCGATCAACAGGACCCTCGTTTTGATCGTAGGAGGTCTGTTTCCTCCATTTTGCGGTACGCAAGGCCCCTCCCGATCAACAGGACCCTGTTTTGGACCGTAGGACGTCTGTTTCCTCCGTTTTGCGGTACGCCAGACCCCTCCCGATGAATAGGATCCCATTTCGAATGTGGCCGGTCGAACACAAGGTCGTTTCCTCCGTTGTGCGGTACGCCAGGCCTCGTTTTCATCGCCTGTTCCGTCCAAGCCCTCCTGATGAACACGGCCATGCATTCCGTTCCGACCCAGCCGGTTGGCTCCCATGCGTTTCGTTGCCTCCCGATGAACACGACACATTCCGTTGCATCCCCATGAACACGACGCATTCCGTTGCCTCCCGATGAACACGACGCATTCCGTTGCCTCCCCATGAACACGACACATTCCGTTGCCTCCCCATGAACACGAGCCCTCGCCGTACGTATGTGCGACTAGGCATTCGAGACCCCGCCCGTATGTACACATATGTGGCCGTATTTTCTGTCTTGCACCCTGGCCGCTGTACGTACGTGTACATGCTACGTGCGCGCCTCTACTACGACACGTGCGCGCCTCTACAACGACTAGTATGTATGTACACGTTTGCGACCAGAATGACAACGCTACGTATGCTTCGACCAGGTGGGTCCCGACTGTCAGGCACTTCCTTGCGTGCGAAAATGTACCTGGTGGGTCCCAGTAGTTAGAGGGGCGAATTGTTTTTTTTTGCCCGGACGCACTTCCTTGCATGCAAAGGTGTAGCTGGTGGGTCCCAGCAGTCAGGGGGGAAACGTTTTTTCACGAAATACGGTGGCCCGTCCGGTGGGTCCCTGCTGTCAGGTGGAGGAATAATTATTTTTCGTGTCATAAGGAGGCACTTCCTTGCTGCGACCGTGGACCCAGCTGTTAGCCTCTCCACATATAGTCCATGTCCGATGGAAATTGTTCCTTGACCACGTTGACCACGCCGCGCCGAGAGCACCGGGGCGGTGGATGACGGCGAGGCCTAGGAAGGGGACGACGGGGAGCCGAGGAAGACGCGGCAGTGGAAGCCTGAGGAGTACGAGGGTTCACTGGTTCGGCTGCGGTGTGAGGCTGCCGTCGCCGCAAGGGCTGGCCAGCGGTGGGAATAGTTGGGGGAGGTGAGGCCTCCGCAGCAGCACATCCAGCCACGGGAGGCAGGAGCATGCGGCACGACCGGCCCTGCTTTGGGCGGCTGGAGCAAGAAGACCAGAGGTTGAAGAAGCACTACGGCCGTTGGATGGACATCGTACGGTCACTGGAGCTATAATCGTTTATACTGACTAAGTTGACAAAGCCCTCGGTCCCCGTCAACTTAGTAGGCCCACAAGTCAGCCTCCCACCAAGGTGGGTCCCAGCTAGCTAGGGGGTATTCATTTTTTTGTGCGTAATAAGGAGGATCTTCCGGTGGGTCCGAGCTGACAGGAGGGGGAACGTTTTTTCGCAAAATACGGTGGCCCGTCGGGTGGGTCCCAGCAGTCAGGGGCAAACTTTTTTTCACAAAATACTGGTGGCCCGTCCGGTGGGTCCCTGCTGTCAGGTGGAGGAATAATTATTTTTCCGCATAATAAGGAGGCACTTCCTTGCGGCTGCAGTGGACCCAGCTGCCAGCCTCTCCACGTACAATATTCTTTCGATGGAATTTGGTCGTTGACCACATTGACCACACCACGCCGAGAGCACCACGGCGGTGGACGACGGTGAGGCCTAGGAAGGGGACGACGTGGAGCCGGGGAAGACGCGGCATTGGATGCCCACGCGGAGAGGAGTACGAGGGTTCACTGGTTCGGCTGCGCTGCCGTCGCCGCAGAATAACAGGGGGTGTGGGTGAGTGGAGTGGAGGGATGGCCTGGCCAGCGGTGGGAGTAGTATGGGGGCGGTGAGGCCTCCGCGGCAGCACAGCCGGCCACGGGAGGCAGGAGCAGGCGGCACGACCGGCGCTGCTTTGGGCGGCTGGAGCAAGAAGACCAGAGGTTGAAGAAGCACTACGGCCGTTGGATGGACATCGTACGGTCAATCGAGCTAGAATTGTGCATATTGACTAAGTTGACAAGGCCCTTCGTCCCCGTCAACTTAGATGGCCCACTATACTGGGTCCCAGCTAGCAGGGGGAGTATTCTTTTTTCGGGTGTAATAAGGAGGCACTTCCTTGCGTGCGAAGATATAGCTGGTGGGTCCGAGCTATCAGCGGCAATAACATTTTTTCGCGAAATACAGAGGCCCTTTCGGTGGGTCCTAGATGTCAGGTGGAGGAATCATTATTTTGCGCGTAATAAGGAGGCATTTCCTTGCATGCGGCCATGGACCCAGCTTTCAGCCTCTCCACATACAGTCCACTTCCGATGGATGTCGTTCATTGACCATGTTGACCAAGCCGCGCCGAGAGCACCAGGGCAGTGGACGACGGCGAGGCCTAGGAAGGGAACGACACGGAGCCAGGGATACTCGGCAGTTATTTCCCACGCGGAGGAGTACGAGGGTTTACTGGTTCGTCTGCCGTCGCCGAAGAATAACAGCATGTGTGGGACTGAGGGTGAGTAGAGGGATAGCTAGGCCAGCGATGGGAGTACGGTGGGGCGGTGAGGCCTGCGCGGCAGCACAGCCGGCCGCGGGGAGGAGGGAGCAGGCCGTCCCGTCGGTGCTTGTTTGAGTGGCTGGAGCAGGAAGAGCAGAGATTAAAGAAGCACGACGGCCATTGGATGGACATCCAACAGTATACAAGCCATCTGTGGAAAGCCTCAAATCTGTGGAAAACAGCATACAGCCCATCTGCCAATATTTCAAATAGTTTACAGCCCATTTGCTAATTCTTACGGGTTTCTTTGGAGCCCATATTCTTTTTGTTAGCATTACAACCCATATAGTGGCCACGGTTAAAAAATTATACGAAATTTTGCATATGTCGGTGCGGTCTGAACTGTTTTTAATCCCGAAATTTCGAGTCACATTCAGACTGATTTTAAAAATAAATGTATATCAATATAAAATCCAATAAATTTTCCACACATAAAAATCAATGCAATTTAAAATCTCGAAATGAAAAAAAGATATTTAAAACTAATTGCCGGTCTGATATGTTTTAAAAATGTACAGCCCATTTCTCATTACTGATAGGCCATTTTCTCGGCCAGCTGAATGAAGCTCTCCTCGTCGAGCCCAACAGGCTTGATAAAGTGACTTACTTGACAAATCACAAAAAAAACTGGGCTAGCCATTTTCAAAAAGAAAAAAACTACTGGGCTGGTCTGTGGTAAACATAAAAGAAAAGGTTGTCTAGACAGGCCAGAGTGTCCCGCACAGCCCAGTTGACACCCTGCTTCCGTCTCAAAAACATATTAGATAAATGCCACTCCAATTATGGCGATTCATAAAAATGCCACTGCAATTTCCAAACTTTGAAAAATGCCACTGCAATTTTTGCAAACTTTGAAAAACGCCACTGCAGTTTGCAAACTTTGAAAAACGCCACTCCAGACTTCAAAAAATGCCACTAGAAATGGCATGAAATGGCATTTTTCAAAGTTTGGAAATTGCAGTGGCATTTCTCGGAGGCATTTATCAAATTAACCCAAAACAAAAATAACTAGGCGAGTTGCTGGGTCCCTGGTGTCAGCCGCTCGTTGTGCAATTCTCTCATTTATTGACTACGTTGACAATGGCATGGGACCCAGATGTCAGAAATCCACTAGGAGGAGCCATTTTTTTATTGGCTTGAAATAAGGAGGCACTTGCTTGTGTACTGCCATGACTTTAGCGGGTCCCTGTTGTCATCCTCTCCACATACAATCATCTCCTGATTGTGTACGCGTCAACTTGCTAGGCCCACAAGTCAGCCTCTAAACCCATGGAGGACAAATACAACCCATTTAAAAAAATAACAGCCCATTCCGTACATTCAAACGGAAAGTTCAACATTCAGAGCAAAGTATCAGGTCTGATCCACATATAGAGTACTAAACTTCCACGTTAACAACCATCATAGCCAAGTTAACTATCTACTCCCACTAGACAAGTACTAACTTACTCTTAGCTAACTAGACAATGCCGGCGGTACACGTTAAACGCCGACACCGGCATCCCGCGCCTCGCCTCGGACTTGCCAGAGGTGCGATAGGGCGCGTTGCTCGCACGCATTGGCCCTTTCCATGCCGGCGTGGTCCACCGAAGCTTCGGCTTCCAAGCGGGAAACCCACTTGACGAGCTGGTAGTAAAAATCGGCGTCGCAAACGTGTGCATGCCCGACAGCCTCCAGGGCTATTTGCCGGGCGCCGGCCTCCACGTAGTCGTCCCAGTTGCGGGCGCTCTGCTCGCGACTCAGAGCGTCGGTGCGCTGCTGCTCCATGTCCCGCTGGTGGTGCAAATCGGTGTTACGCTGCTCCTCCGACAGCCGGTCGCGCTGCAACAACTCCTGCTCCTCCGCCATGCGGTCGCGCTCGAACAACTCCTTGATCTGCGCATTGCCATCTAAAGACAGATAGAATGCCTCCTCCCTCTGTCTGCCTTCCGGTTCAAAACCGAACACTAGTTCCGGCGGTGACCGCCTCCGGCATCGCCTACCGCGGACGGGAGGGGGCATGGCGTACGTGGCGAGCGACGTCGGGCTGGTGGGGGCTTATGAGGATATGGTGGGTTGGTCACGGTGGCACTGGAGAATGCCGGGAAATAGTACTTATGGGGGGAAGGTAGCGCGACGGTCATCGGAATTCAATGCATAATGGCTTAGTGTGCCAGCTTGCCGTGGAAAACTAGGGAAACTGAAATTATGATTGTGTCGTCCTGTCCCGTCTGGGTCGCGCGCCGGCATGGCGGTCAAACGAGTGCACTCAAATCATCTCCCTCCTTGTCAATAATGATTTCACGGATTTAAAAAGCCCGCAACAATTAAAGCGTATCTTTTCTCGCATCAGTTAGCTGCCTTAATTATGGCCGGCTGCATGCAGGCACTCAGAATCGCTCGCAGGCAGTACACGAAGCAGCATGCAACGAGTCGCAGCCGAGGGCACGCATGCAGCCACTTAAATCGCTGGAATTAATTAGGCTTAAACTTCTGCATGTCGTTAATTATTGCCATGCCTTGGTCTTGCTGCTTTGCTCACGGGACTAATAAACCCGGACGAAGGGAGTACCTTGGTTGGTGAGAGGTTTGAATTAAGCCCTGCAAAACGGAAAGGAGGTACTAGTACGTGCCTGATCCGCTGTTTATTCGTGTAGGATCGAGTAGGTCGTTTCTTGAATTGAGCCCTGCAAACCGGAAAGGAGGTAGTACGTGCGTGATACGCTATTTATCCGTGTAGGATCGATAGTGTAGCTTGTCAGTTTCTTCAGAGGTAGGCATTTTTATCCGTGTAGGATCGATAATGTAGCTTGCCAGTTTCTTCAGAGGTAGGCATTTTTATTCAAAAAACTGCCACTTCGCATCTTGTGTCGCAAATAAAACTGCTAGGTGCACATTTGTAGGCTAGCTAGTGATCGATTAGTAACTTGTAAACACTGAGCGAACAGAAATAAGTAACTGTTAATGCATCTCAATGATTCACAGATCATACACAAATATGTAGCTCCAAAAGCAAAGATCAGCCACTTCGGATCTTGCGTCGCAACTAAAGCTAACTAGTACGATTCTCATACATAAGATCAACATGTTAATGCATCTCCATGATTCACAGATCATATACAAATATGTAGCTCCAAAAGCAAAGATCTAGAAAAAACATCTGTCCTTCCTACTAACATGGATGCTTCTCTTGGCCAACATTCAGTACAGACTGAAAGACAAATTTGTTTGTGAAGTCTACAATTCCTCTTGCAAACGTAAGTGGTTTCACCAACAGCTGGAACCATGAGAATGAACCACACATGATGGAGGAACATCCACTGCAATATGATTTGGTCTTCTCTCGATCACACCGCGAGACTATTTTCGGAATACAAACTTTAACTTAGGGAAAATGATGCCCATTGTATAATTAGACCAAAGCAATGAAGCATCAACTGTTGGCCAGTAAATAGTACAGTACTACTTTTCTGCAGTCCATGAAGTGACTATCCAATCTTTGTGTCTATTTTCAAATGGCACTGCATGCAGTGACTATACTATTCTCTTGTGCAGTTCAACCAAAATTGCGGACACTTTGTTTGTTTGCCAAATAGCAACGGGCAGACATCTCTGTCTGCACAAATATCAAGCAGCTACTAAACATATACCACACCATGTTCGCAGTGATGGAAGAGGTGAAATCGATACAACCGAAATTGAGCATCCAATCATTGAATCCTATCCTGCACCTCCAATGTAGGTCCACCCTGCCAATAAATTCACTTGCAAACCACTAGTATTACTATCTAATGACAGTACAAAAAGAGTAGCAAGATAGTAGCAAACTGTGTACCTTCATAATGAACAGCTCATAGTGCCACCAATTGGATATAAAGGTTTGGAAAATAAAAACATGCTCCTGATGTTGAACCAGTTGGACTTTTTGTGCAGCTCCACTAAAATCGAGCATCCCTGTTTGCATATATATTGAAAGTGTGATTACTATAAAAGTGGCACTAGTTGAAGCATAGACTCACAAATATAAGCACTCCAATTTCTTAATGGGAAAATATAGCAAGACTATTTCAAACCACCTGTTTGAAGGAATAAATAAAGCAACATCGGCTGATGTCAGGAAGGCATACATAGTTTTTTCTGAAAAACTGAGCCATTCCTGACCTTTCCTCTTCTTTTAAGCAAATTTTGTGCAGTTCTACTAAAATAAAATGCCATCACCGCCTTGACAATTTAGTTACACTGTACAAAAGGAAATGACTTAACATTACATCATGATGTCGGGTATGTAGTAGACATGCATTAGAGACAAACATACAAACCTCCTCCAATAACATAATGAACATTAATTTTAACAAATGTGTGACTAGCTTTACCGGGATAATTTGAGTGAACTCTACACCCTCTCTTCCTTAATATAAGACGGCTTTGCGGTTCAATTTAAAGTACCCAAACGTCTAGTATTTAGAAAAACAGGTAGTAGTTTTCTTGAGCACCTATCTGGGAAAGCTTGCCACACTTTATTTATGTCCATACGCTAATGCAACACCATTCGAATACTACAAATATAAACTAATCTAGTGGCTAGTGCAACAGTAGAGTAGTTAGTTTATTACAGGGTACAGTACAATGGTTTTACTGAACAGATTTCAATAAACTCTAGCACTGGAAGGTTTCTATAAGAATTAGCAATACAAAATGTAAAGGTAACAAGTTTCAGCATTAGTATACTAGCTGTGCATGAGCATTAAACCAAATACAAAAGTCTGAAGGTAACTAGCATTATTTACTAATGACAGTATAAAAAATGCAAACCATGTACCTCCAAGGTAAATATCATTTCGAACTCAGGGGGACCTTAAAAATTGCTATCCCAATCTTGATAATCGATCAAACATAAAAACTTTATCTTTCCTCTTGATAATCAAGAGAACAGCCAGAGGAGGAGGTGCCCACTCTTGACCTTTCCTCTTGTCTTCATAATTGTCTGTGCAGTTTAACCAAAATAAAATGACATCAGCGCCTTGGCATTTTGGTGACACTGTACAAAATAATTAACTTATCTCATGAAAGTGAGGTATGTAATCTATAAGCATTAACAGTGCAAAAATCTGAAGGTTATAAAATTTCTTAACTTGACTACTGGCGTTATACTGACAGCAAAAAAAAGTGGCAATAAGAGCATGGGAGGCCCATTCAGACAGTGGGCGCACCAGTACGATGTACCTCCACGGATGCAGAGTAGTGAGGGATGTATGGTTGCCCAGAGCAACAAATATCCAGGCAACATATGTGGATTACGTCCCATTTTTGTTCTCTTTAGCCACCTTTTTCCTATGTGAGGACAACAAACCGATCGACCTGGTCATTCTCTATTGCGTTGTCATGCCTTTCTACCCTTCTTCAACCAAGAGACACGAGACTCGTTCCTGAGCTACTGATTTTCCCGTTTTCAACCTAGATGCGGGTTCGATGCCTACTCTCTTGGACAGTACAGTCTCCCTTCCTTTCCTTATTCAACCCAGACATGCATTAGTTTGCATGAAGTAGGGTTTCCTTTAATAGTGCAAATTATGGTTTTCGCCTGCGTGGCCAGCAGAGCAGAGGATAGCAAATTGGGAAGATGGTGGAGTGGAAAAAGATCCACATTCAACGACGTGCCAGATGGGGCAATAGAACAAGGGTATGGTTTGAAAAGAGGTAGCATACCTGAGGGTCGGTGGGAAGTGGCTTCGCTCGTGGTTGTCGTCCTCCGCACACACTACGGTAGCGATCCCGCGCGGGCGCTAGGTCTGAGAGGACGGCCTTGTCATCATTGCGTGACCTCGCTCACCGATGACGAGTGCGTCAACGCTGCACGTCCTTTTCTTCCCCGGTGGATCTGTGACCACTAGTGAGGAGGGAGAGAGGGGCCGTCTTTTTTAGATCTGGAGAGAGGGTGGTAGTGTGAGAAGCAAGTGGGCAGCCCTTGGCAAGAAAGCGCTGAAGCTCCAGCCTATATATCTTCTTTATACTACTAGTACTGGAGGTGGAGTAGTGGTAGAGTAGTTTATATTTTTTCTGCGTACAGTACCAGTTAGTCGTGCTTCAAAACTGAACGGCGCGCCATTAAAAAAAATAAAGGCCGATAACTAATGCGGCACCTCGGGCAAATGCGGCCAGATCGCATTTTGCACGAGAAATTACACACCATGTCTCGTTGACATATGGTCCTGTTCCACATATCAGTGAGACGATGGTGAGTAGTAGGAGTATTTCCGAACCGACGTGTAGGCCAGTGCGCCCCTTCATGAACCGTGGCAAACTGGCAACCGTCCATCGACTCTTCGCCTTTCCCACTCGATTTGGAACTGCTGTCGCACGCTCTTCCTCTCCCGCCTCCATTTTCCTTCAGCCCTTCACCCTTTCTTCTGCCATTGTTCGATCCTCTTCTCCATCGAGGGAACAGGATGGAAACGACCCCGTTATTCTTGCCCCGATATGAAATATGACATGGTAGAGGAACTCATTGATCGGTGCGATGTCATCACCTCGGCTAGCATGGCAGGTTCGTTCAGGCCCACTCTCGACTCAACTAATAACATCATAAGGAACCCAAGAGTCAAGAAGCGGTTTGATCTCCCCTATCTTCTTTGCCGTGACCCTAATGACTGGCGCCTTGCCCTGTGCAAGTTGATGCCACTTGATAATGATACGTATGATGTAAGATGCCATCGCTTGAGGGCAAGGCTTGGGCAGGCCCAAATGGAGATTGGGTTGTTTACATTGGGTCCAACTGCGAGTGGGAACTTTTGAATGTGTACACTCATGACCGGGTTCCACTTCCAAAAATCTCAACAGACTGCCCAGAGGTTGAGCACACCGGTATTGTACGCACGTTCAAATAAAATCATGGTGACTATCTTGTACGGAAGATAGCAATTTCTCGAGTCCCCAACCGCTCTTGGAATTACAATAACTATGAAGTTGTTGCTATCTTCGACAAGCTTGTTGCCGTCGTCAGTGGTTTGACTGGATGGATATTGCTCAAAAATCAGTTTCTGTACACGGATGAGTATTGTGATGCAATTCAATACAAGGGCCTTGTGTTTGCTGCCACCACTCGTGGCACTGTTTTTGCATGGCATCCTCGTTGTTTCGGTACGTTTGTCTTCCACCGTAATTATAATTGTTTCATCCACATGCATGCGGGTTAGCAAGGCTGGTCATAGTGGGGAGTAACTTAGACTAGTAACATGCATATGTTACTAGTTTATGTTACTACCTCTATAGTGCATAGTATCTTAGATTAGTATTAGGTGGTCTCATTTATTGCCATGCATGACACATAGTAGCATCACATTTATTATGTTATGGTATCTACCTATGTTACTATAACCATCTCTCTCTTCCTTAATTGCCTGCCACATAAGCATGTTTGCGAGTCCCAAGTGCATGATACTACTTATGTTACCCCCACTATGGCCAGCCTTACTAATTAACCTTCTTCTTGTGTTTCCAAGGTCCTGTGAACATTCCACCACCTATACTTGAAGATTTTTATAACCAAGGGGGAGATGATGATGGTGATGATCACGAGCATGAGGACGAGCAGCGCCCATATACTATGTGGCGCCTGGCAACTAATTCCAATGGATCACCTGTTCTCGTGTGTATACAACCCACTTATGATGTTACTGCTGAGGAAGCAGGTATAGTCTCCCATGGTCGCACTCTCCAGACCTATTCCAACACCCGTTGCATGGTATTCGGGATGGATACTAGTGTGCTAGCGCCAACTCCTTCTCCCTGGTACAGAATTGATAGTCTTGGAGCAAACTCGCTCTTCCTTGGACAAAACTATCCAATGATGGTGAAAGGAGATCATACTGATGTTCACACAACGTTACTACCATTTATGAGAAGCAACTGTGTCTATACCTCGGACATTTGGGTGGTTCCCTACCCTGGCACTGATATAGTAGGCCGCTTCAGCCTGGATGATCAGTTCTGCATTGGTCTCCAGATCGACAATGGATGGCCCGTCCCAGAGAATCACTTGTGGTTCAAAGCAAGTGTTTCCAACTCCGAGGAATGGTTGAGTTGAAGTTCATTTCATTGCTTGTTATTTGTTGTGTGGTGAAAACTTTAGTATTTATAATGTATCCTCATTGTCGATGTGAGTTGATGACCTGTTGTATGTAATAAAATGATATGCCTGTGATAAACTTACTAAATTTATGAATGGCTTTCGAGTTGCTTCTGTGAGTGAGTGGTGCGACGAGGAAAAAATATATTTTCCGAATACATAATTGTACGTGCATTGCAACAGGGTTATCGGATGGGGCCAATCAACAATAGTAGTACACTATTTGTACTAGCTTCACATGCTTTGCGTGTCGTGTGGGTGTTTTGACTGTAGCCATACTATACTACGTAACCAGCACCTCGAATCCTCGATACTAGTAGTACTATATAGTACTAACTAGTAGGAGTAGTAGGGTGGCATGGGCCAGAACAAGCATTCATGTCCAGGAGTACGGCACACGCCACCAGTGTAACACCCCCAGTGTCATGCTATAGTAACCCTCTGTGATTAAGCTAATCATTTACCCAAACAGTGCTTAATCACCTTTGTCCAATATCCCATTTGAAATTCCAGTCAATTCAAATTCAAGTGAAGTTTGAAGTTGATCAAAAGTTGCCGGAAAAATGTTCATCATCTGTCAAAAATTCCATAACAATTATTTGTTAAGGAACACAACATCACTTTGGTGCAAAGATGAACATTAGCAATTATAACAGCACCAATTCAGCATTTTTAAATGCTATCCTTTTTTGAAAAAAAAATACCAAATGAATTCTTCTGGTCTCCAAAATAATTGTGGCAATGTCTATGATCACCAGGGATTTAATGGGACACCTCCCAAATTTTTGCTAAGTGAAATAGTTGGCCAAATAATTCCCTTTCTCTCTCTGTAAATAAAAAAAGGAAATAGAAAAGGGCCTAGCTACTACTGTGCACTTGTAGCCCATTGCTACAGTGCACAGCCCAGACCACTCCTCCCCGCGGTCGTCCCATTCCCCTGTTCACCCGACCGAGGCGCGCGCCCGCGCGGTCGCCGCCCGACCACCTCGCCACCCCGCTGCTCGCGCCGAGGGGATAAGGCCGAGCCTCCTGGCCTCGTCAGCTCGCCACTCCCACTTGCGCCTCTCCTCCCCCAGATCCACCTTTTCCCTCTCCCTCACGCGCTCACTCCTCCCGAGCGCCACCGTCGCCGTGCGTCGGTTGATCCCGCGGCCACCACTGTCCCCGGCCCTCTCCGACGAATCCCCGAGCGCCGTCATGCCCCGCGACGTCTTCCTCGACCACCGGACCAAGCCAGGAGCCCCCACAGCAAGCGCGGCGACCTCTTCTTCCTCCTTTGCTTCGACGAACGCCGGCATCGAATTCGGCCACCCCGCGCCTGCCCCGAGCCCACTGAGCACACCTACAGGCGCCCAGTGAGCTCCTCCTCCCTATCCCTCTCTCCCCGTGCTCTTCCTCGCTCCATGGCAGCCTCTGCCATCGCCGCCCGAACCTAGCTCCGCCGCATAGCTCGTCGTCGACGTTGTAGTCGCTGTCAGGCTCGCCCGAGCATGGGAACGTGCTCAGGTACCCTCACCGCGGCCGCTCGTACCGCTAGATCCCATCCCCGTGGCCTTTGCCGCTCATCCCGCCTATGGCCGAACTCCGGCGGCCGCTAAGGTGCTCTCCATCGTCGTATCGAGCCTCCCCGAGACCAACCGGCGGCACCTGGCGATGCGCGCCGACGCCAGCTCTCGAACGTGACCGAAAACGCGGCAAACCGAGCCTTGTAGCCGTTTTCCGGCCATCTCCGGCGGACTTCCGCCACGGGAATAGTCGCCGGCGCGACTCCGGTCGTCGTTCGACGTGGCGCTGACGCGGCAACCCTGGACCACGCCGCTGAGCCACTGCCACTGGGTCCCGCTAACCGTTGACCCAGTCAACTTGCTAACTAGGCGTCCCTGTGACGCTGACGTGCGGGCCCCACCGCTTAATCCTCTAATTAAAATGTTTTAATAATTAAAACTAATTAGTTTAGCCAATTAGGCTATGACAGGTGGGGTCCAGTAGCTAATTAACCTAGATTAGTTAGTTTAATACACTGTTAGGCTCTCAGGGGCTGACATGTGGGTCCCGCTGGACCCACAGGCCAGGTTTGACTTGGTCAGCTGCCCTGCTGACTGCTGATGTCGCTATGACGTCATGCTGGCGCAATAAACCTTTCTGTTAATTTATTTAATTTCAGAAAATGTTTAAAACTTTGAAAATTCATAGAAAATAAACCCTAACTCGGATAAAAATGTTTTCTACATGAATGTTCCTCAGAAAAATCCAACGAATCCGAATATGCGGTCCGTTCATCTGTCACATGCCCCTAGCATGCTGAACATGGAACTTTCCCCCTCCGGTCATCTGTCTGACACAGGTCCGGAACCGGGAACACCTTCCCGGTTGAATTCCCCCTTCACCTATAACGTCTAGGACCGCATTAGAACACGTCTAGCTATGCCTGTTGTCCTATTATACACTTGCTTGCTATGTATTTATTGTTCCCCCCTTCTCTTTGGTAGACCCCCTGGCGGCTGCCGATGCCGCTGTGATCGACTATGTCACCGATGACCCCTCCTTCTTGTCTGAGCAACCAGGCAAGCCCCCCCTTTGATCATCCCGATATCGCCCATTCCTTTCTCTCATGCTTGCATTAGATTTTGCTACTGTTATTGTATGCTCCTATTCTGATGCTTAGCTTGCTTTTGTATTTGTTATTGTACCTTACCTGCTTATCCTAAACTGCTTAGTATAGGTTGGTTAGTGATCCATCAGTGACCCCCACCTTGTCCTTGTTGCCCCTGCTTCATCATTGAAGACCCGATCAACGAGATTGAAGACCAGGCCCCGGCACCGCACATCACTTTCCCCTTAGTTGCTCGACACTGCTGGGTTACTATCGAGTGCCGAGGGTGAGACCTCTACAGCACTTCTGATGGTAACCCTGTAGTGTAGCTATTCGGTCATGGTCATCGAGGGTGATTCCACCTTAACCACTTCCGATATGACTCTATCGTGCAACCCCTCAAGTGTGAACCTCGGGGGTGATTCCTCTTACGTTCACCTTGATGATTACATTGAGTGGAATTCACCGGGGGTGATTCCTCGGGTTTTCCCCTTGATGTTTAAACACACAGTTACTATCGTTACTATGACTTTACACTGAACCATGTTACTAAAGACGGATCGACCCTGAGGGGTGCCCGCGCGAGCATAATTGCGAGTGATGAGGAGTCGGGTTGACCTGGAAGGTGCCCGTGAGATAATTACGAGGCGTGGCCGAGCATTCTTAGCCCTTGCCGCAAGTCCTCGAGACGAGGCAACGGGGTCACATCTTTCGTGAGTCTCTGCTTGTTACCGCGCGTTCCCAATCCACTACGATTTGGATATCTGATCCGAGGGGCCTCTGGCCTGATAGCACTAACCATCACGTGGGCATAGTATGGGCATTCTGCGTCGTATGCATCAGCCGAAGCTTAATAGACGTCAGCGACTGAGCGGCGCGCGCCGGGTTGGACTGGTTACGCCTTCTCTTGTATAAGGGAGGCTAGGTCTGCTCACCGGCCGCATACGCAACGTGCAGGAGTTTCCGGGGAGATGGCCCATGACCCCTGGGGGCATAGGTTTAGTCCGGCGTGCTGACCTCTCTGTTAGGTCTAGGTCGAGTTGCGGCGTATTGTTTGGCCGAGGCCGGGCATGACCCAGGAAAGTGTGTCCGGCCGGAGTTAATGAAGCGTGGTGGGTAAGTTGGTGCACCCCTGCAGGGAAGAAAACATCTATCGATAGCCTGTCCTACGGTAACGGACGCTCGGAGTTGTATTCCGATCGATACAACTAGAACTGGATACTTGTGATGAGAATTGGATGGTGATGAGAATTGGATGGTGATTAGAATTGGATTGTGATGATAATTGGATAGTACGGCTCTGGGATTTCTTTCTCGCAGGGAGTCGAGAAAGGATCTCTGGCCGAGGTTGATAACACTACTACTACTTTACTTTATGCTATTCTACTCCCTCCTATTTGCTGCAAGATGGTGGTTTCCAGAAGATGCTAGTCTTCGATAGGACTAGGCCTTCTCTCTATTCTAGCATTTCTGCAGCCCAGTCCACATATACAACCTTCCTTTCATAATGTTGCATATGTAGTGTAGATCCTTGCTTGCGAGTACTTTGGATGAGTACTCATGGTTGCTTTGCTCCCCCATTCCCCCCCTTTCTTTTTCTTTCCGGTTGATGCAACTAGATGTCGGAGCCCAGGAGCCAGATGCCATCGCTGATGCTTACTACTACGTGGAGGCCGTTGACGACCAGGAGTAGTTAGGAGGCTCCCAGGCAGGAGGCCTTGCCTTTTGGATCGTAGATGCTTTTGTGCTAGCCTTCTTAAGGCAAACTTGTTTAACTCCTGTCTGTACTCAGATATTGTTGCTTCCGCTGACTCGTTTGTATTCGAGCTTATGTATTTGAGCCCTCGAGGCCCCTGGCTTGTAATATAAAGCTTGTATTATTTTAATTTGTGTCTAGAGTTGTGTTGTGATATCTTCCCGTCAGTCCTTGATCTTGATCGTACACATTTGCGTGTATGATTAGTGTACGATTGAATCGAGGGCGTCACAACCAGCACGACTTCCATCTGACATCATATTTTTTGGAGTCCGTGCTAGAGAAATCTCTTCAACCTCATCATTTCTCTAACTCAGCCATCGCGCAGCGGGCGAGGTGGGGGTTTGCCGAGTCGGTTTCCTTAACTGCGGTCCCACTTGTAAGGCCAACTGCAACGCACGACCCCAAACGGACCTCCGTTTTGCACAAACTCCAATGATAATTTTGACTAGAAAAGCAAGACCAAAGCAAACAAGAACCACAAGATACATTTTACTACTCCTGTAAGTTGGATTAGTGCCTTCTCGATGCATTCATTGTTGATCTGCGGAGGCTCGATCTTGCGTGCTTCTTTCTTCTTCGAGTGTAAAGAAGTAGACGTTGCTTCCTCGCATCTAGTCTCATGTCTAGTCTCTATTCTAGTACTCCCTCCGGTCCATTTTTCTCTGCATCTAAGCAGCAACACGCATACCAAGTAGGAGTATCAACAAGAGCACTAATCTCATCTATAGCCTCTATGCTAGCTAAAAGTGATAGAACATCTACTAAATAGCGCTCTATCAATATATTGATGTACTCTTCTTCCCAATACAAAAACTTGCATCCATTCTACTCCCTCTGTTGCATAATACATGCCTTCTATTTGTCAAAATATATATGTATCTAGACATGTTTTAGTATATAGGTACATCCATTTTTGGACAAATGGAAGTCATGTATTTTGGAACGGAGGGAGTACACAATAAATTTTTTAAGTTAGCACAACTAGTCTAATCCGAGAGCACAACCGAAGATTTGGCCGGGTTCTTCCTCCTTTTGCCGACACGTGGGACATCCAGCATCCAGGTCGTGTCATGAAAGAAAATAGAGTGGTAATTGAAGCCACGAGATGTGCATCTTGGGTTAAACTGTAAATAGAATCTTACTACTCTTGAGTAACTCCAAAAGCGGCCACCGAAGATCTTTCTTGGATTTGTTTTTCATCACCAGCACATCGAGGTGAAAGATGTGCAGGTTTAGTGGGTCCGCTTGCGTTTTCACTGACATGTGGGACCTCATGTGAGCAAACAGACGATGGGCTCCGCACGTCCGCTGGTTGGCTGAGAAGAGAGATAGAGGAGTGCTGAGCATGGACTGCAGGAAATTTGTTCTACGTACTGTACCTCGATATAGGCTCGATATAGTAGGGTGGCATGGGCCATAACTAGCATTCACGTCTAGCACTATGGCACACGCCACCAACACGAGTCCCATCCGACACCAATTTTCTTGGAGTTTGTGCTACATCCATCTCTTCTCCCTCCTGTTTTCTCAGCCATCGCACGGTGGGCGGGGTGGGGGTTTGCCGATAGTCGGTTTTCTCAACTACGGTCCCACTTGTAAGTGAAAATGCAACACCGCACGCATTCTCGCTTGAGCGGCGTGCCAGACCAACCGTGTGGGGGTGCGACACGAACACGACAGGCTTTTCCTTTTGAACTCGTAACTTGTAAAATTTGGTTCTGCTCCATGGCGTGATCGATAGATAGAAAATAATGATTTTGCCTAGAGTAATGAGAAGTTTGGTTCTGGCGCCGTTCATGCATGGAGTACGTACGAAAATTATGAAGTTGATGCGAAAGGTAAGATAATTACTGTAGTATCATATACTACTACATGGATTTGACGGAAAGATAAAAATACATATGAATCCATCAACGACATCCTCACGCCCTGGTGCGCCGGGTCACCAACTGACGTGTGAGGAGCAGCGGCGTTGGCGGCGAGCTCAATGTGCTTCTGAATAGTGCGTCCAAGGTTGCCCTGCGATCCAAGAAGGCCAGCATCCTATCGTCCTCCTCTTGCATGCGCGTAGACGTGGGTGATTATGTCCATGGTGTTTTGCTGCGCCAGGCGCTGCGCGGCGAGCGCGACCTCAAGGTGGACATTCTCCGGCGCGACAGCGGGTAGTCGCAGGGCCACCAGTGCGTCGAAGAGGTTGTCACCATAGCGGCCGTTGAGGGTGGTGGGCATCGCAGAGCCTGGGCGCGTCGGCTGAAGGCTTACGTCAAAGTCGTCCGCGAGCTTCTTGACGACGGTGAACTTGTCGAGGAAACCGACGGGGACCTCGTCGAACAAGGAGACGAAGCTGTCGCCCAAGCGGCCCCTCTGTAACACCCATGATGCGGCTATATCTCCCACGTGTCGAAGCACGACTTAGAGGCATAACCGCATGGTGGTTTTGTCGCAAGAAGGGTCATCTTCACACAATCCCATGTAATGAACAAGAATGGGATAAAGAGTTGGCTTACCATCGCCACTTCACACAAGTACTTAAATAAATCATACATCATTCAGAGTACGCAAATAGTCCGACTACGGACGAAGCCAAAAGAAAAGAAGATAACCCAACTGCTAGATCCCCGATCGTCCCAACTGGGCTCCACTACTGATCAACATGAAACGAAACATAGCAACGACCAAGATCTTCGTTGAGCTCCCGTCTGAGCTCGGTTGCATCATCTGCACTGGTATCATCGGCACCTGCAACTGTTATGATAGTATCTGGTGAGTCACGAGGACTCACCAATCCCATTACCATGGGTATCAAGACTAGCAAAGCTTACTGGGAAAGGAAGGGGTAAAGTGGTGAGGTTGCAGCAGCGACTAAGCAAGTATGGTGGCTAACATACGCAAATGAGAGTGAGAAGAGAAGCAAACGGAATGGTCGAGAAGCTAGAAGTGATCAAGAAGTGATCCTGGAACTACTTACGTCAAACATAACCCAAAACCGTGTTCACTTCCCGGACTCCGCCGAAAAGAGACCATCACGGCTACACACACAGTTGATGCATTTTAAATCGGATCTGGTGTCAAGTTCTCTACAACCGGATTTAACAAATTCCCATCTGCCTCATAACCGTGGGCACGGCTTTCGAAAGATAATACCCTGCAGGGGTGTCCCAAATTAGCCCATCACAAGCTCTCACGGTCAACGAAGGATATTCCTTCTCCCAAGAAGACTCGATCAAACTCGGAATCCCGGTTTACAAGACATTTCGACAATGGTAAAACAAGACCAGCAAAGCCGCCCGATGTGCCGACAAATCCCGATAGGAGCTCCACATATCTCGTTCTCAGGGCACATCGGATGAACACTACATACAACTAAAACCAGACCTCAAGTTTCCCCGAGGTGGCGCTGCAAGTGTCTCTAGTTCGGACCAACACTCGGAGGAGCACTGGCCCGGGGGGTAAAATAAAGATGACCCTTGAGTCTGCAGAACCCAAGGGAAAAAAGGCTTAGGTGGCAAATGTTAAAACCAAGGTTGGGCCTTGTTGGAGGAGTTCTATTCAAAGCGAACTGTCAAGGGGGTCCCATAAATCACCCAACCGCGGAAGGAACAAAACATCGGGCATAAGGCCGAGCCTTCCACCCTTTACCAAGTATATAGATGCATTAATTAAATAAGAGATAATGTGATATCCCAACATAATCCGGTCCAACATGGAACAATCTTCAACTTCACCTGCAACTAACAACACGGAGGGGCTGAGCAAAGCGGTAACATAGCCAAACAACGGTTTGCTAGGAAGGGTGAAAGGGTTAGAGGCTGACATGGTAATTTGGGAGGCTTTGATAGACAAGTGATAGGTAGCGTGGCATAGCTATAGAATGAAGCAACTAGCAAGCAAAGATAGAAGTGATATCGAGGGTAGTGGTCATGTTGCCTCAGATCCCGCAAGGAAGAAGAACGAGTCCATGAAGAAGACAAACGCACGTAGTCGAACGAATCCTCACAACTCCGGAACGAAATCGAAGCTAACGAGAGAAACAAACCGGAAAGAAGCAAACAACATGGTAAACCAACACGCATAAGCATGGCATGATGCACAAACAAGTATGATGCATGACCGGTTTAAGTATGCATGGCATGGCAAGGTGAAGCAAACAACACTACAATTTAAGTGGAGCTCAATATGCAACGAGTTGCATATAGACGGAACACCACATCGAATTATTTTAGTTTACTCTTCGTTAAGATACTCAACAATTATTAAATGTTAATCAACATGGCAAGAGGTGAAGCATAATAAAAATACCTATCTAGGCAAGTTTAAATGAGGTCAGAAACATCGAACAACAATTCCGATAAATCCTCATGTTATTTAGCAATTTAATGCAACAACAAGTTTAAACATTTTAAATGTTGTTATCATGATGCGGATGGCATAATCAAGGTTTATGCAATTTTATGAAAATGTTGAATTGAGCATGTTATGAAGCATTTGGTCACCATGGCGGAACGAAAAGGGTGCCACGGCGGTGAAACGAAAATGGTGCCACGGCAACATTCCGGTCCCGGTAACTCGAATGAGATACCGATGCAAACGACAAGTGTGCGGATGTGTGGAACACGCAAGAGATGGGGAGTGATCCCGGATACCGGGTGTCCCACATGACGGTGGCATGGCAAAAGAGGGGCATCACAAGCGACAACTCGATCACGGTGCAAACACGAGCATCTCATACAACACATGCATTCGTACACGGGCGGTCGTCCCGTCGTTATACCTTTGAAGCGTGCGTTTCGAGGCGGTTAAAAATCATCAAGGGAAGTAGTCGTACACGTTTCGTAGTCGTACATGTCGGCGGTAGTGGAAGTAGTGGTACACGGCGACGGTAGTTGTACACGTTTTCGTAGATGTTCAGGTCGACGGAAGTGGAGCATGTTTTGTAGACGAACTTTGACGGAACATGGGTGTCGTGGTACTTGGCGATATCCGGGTCGAGTACTTGGCGAGTCCGCAAGTAGAGATACTTGGCAAAAAATCCTGGAGACGATGTGTCCGCATACGGTTCTTGGCAGCGCTCTTGCTGGTCCAAAAGAAGCAAGACAGGAGGCCGGCGGCAGGGACTTGACGCTGGTCGATGCAGGCGAGCGGAGGTGCATCCTCCTCCCCGCTCGAACAAAGCAGAGGTGGGAAGGGGGCTTGGACATGTAGAGGTGCTGGAGGTGACGAGCTCCTGGTCGAGCAGAGGGCTCGGGCGCGGAACTTGAGGTGATGAAGGCAAAGGGGAACACGGCGAGGCAGACGGCAGCGGCTTGCTCGCCAGCACGGCTGGGCGCGGGGACGGCAGGGGCGTGGTCGCGGGGCTCGTCCATGGCGGCCCTGACCTCCGGAGCACAACGGGGAGGCGAGGAGGGGTGGAGACGCGAGCTGCAAGCGCTCACTGACAGCACAGAGCAGCGACCTACTGCTGGTTGCCGGTGCGAGCGAGACAAGGGACGACGGAGGCAGCGGGGGTCGCTAGTCAGCGTGAGGGGGTGGTGAGGCACGGGAGGAGGCCTCCAAGCGTTGGGGACCAGGCGCGAGGGGATCTCGCTCCTCTCTGTGTGTCGGTGCGGAGGAGGAGGACGATGGGGAGAGGGGTTCGAGAGGAGGGGTTCGAGCACAGATTGGGATGGAGCAGGAGGCGGCGGCTAGAGGGAGAGATCGAGAGGAGGGGGGTCGGGGCTAGGGTTAGATGGGGTGCGAGCTGGGCTTAGGAGGGTTAGTTGGGCCGCTGGTTGGGCCTCATGGCCTGCTGGGAGCAGGCCGAGCTACGGCTCTCCCCCTTATTTTCTCATAACAGAGAAAAAGAAAGAAAAGAGAAGAAAAGAAAAGGTTAGAGAAAGAGTTTGGGCATGGGGATTATTTTCCCGGGCTCACAAAAATGAGCTGGAGCCAGGAAAAATAGAAGTGGGCATGACCGAAAGTTTAAATTCACATTTGATTTAAAATCAAATGGTTTGAATAGGAAGTGAGGGTTGGGAAGGTCCAAAAATGTTGAGAATTTTGGTGGGGCTTCGATAGATAAAGAAAGAATTATAGACAAGGTTTGAGAGTCAAAATATGAAGAAGAAAAGGCTAAGGAATTTAACATGCACGTGTGTTGTGGTAAATTCCAAACTAATGGAATATTTATAATAGCTCCATAAATATTAGGAGGATATGTTATAAAGAGAAATCACCATGTGAATTCCCTCGATTTAAATGGACCGAGGATCCACACAATTTATTTAGAAGAGTTATAAAAATTAATGATATGATGGCATGCTGAAACGATGCAATGCAACAAGCAAATAAAACACACGGCGAAACTTGGAATAGCTGGAAGTCTTCTGGAGTGTCGGTCTCGGGGTGTTACAACACTCCACCAGTACCAGAGGATCTCGTCCCGAGATCTAGGATGGCACCGGAGAGAAATGGAAGAGGAAGAGAAGAGGTAAAACTAAGTTGCTTCTTTGACGAACGAGTGAAACCACGAACCTTGAGAGGTTGAGCAATTTAAAAGAAAGAGTATAACAGAGATGAACGAGATTGCAAACAATCCATTAGAAAATAGGAACAAGGAACATTACGAGAACTTGAAGGTTGCAAAGACATGAATCAAGAGTTTAATGGACAAGATAGAATTCGAAACCACTCCGGTTAAAACAACATGAGAGAGGAAGAATTCGGGCAGCACTCTGGTTGAATATGGAAGGAATAGAACATGAACTTGAGAAGATGGGATGATACTTGATGAAATCAACAACACACTGCCTCCGGAACTATATAAAGAATGCCACTATGGGTAAGATGGATTTCAGACAGCACTTAGGTTGAAAAGAGAGGCAAAACTTGATAAGATGGAAGAACTTGAAAAGATGACACAACACTCCGGTTAAATGGATAAGCACAAAAAGAACACGATCCTCACAATTTGATATGATGAGTGAAGAGAGCAACATCACAATGTCACCGGAAAAAAAAGAAGATAGATCATTGGAATAACAGAATGGAGAAGGAAATGCAAACTTCTGCCACAACATAACATGGAAAGCACCCTTTTAAGAAGGTTATAACGGAGTTGTTGGAAAACCAACAACGAAACGAATAAGCTTGTAGTGGGCTTATGGAATACTTCTCAAAACTGAGCTGAAATTCTGCCACTACGGAAACAACAACAACAGCAGCAACAAAACCTTTAGTCCCAAACAAGTTGGGGTAGGCTAGAGGTGAAATCCATAAGATCTCGCAACCAACTCATGGCTCTGGCACATGGATAGCAAGCTTCCACGCACCCCTGTCCATAGCTAGCTCTTTGTCGATACTCCAATCCTTCAGGTCTCTCTTAACGGACTCCTCCAATGTCAAATTCGGTCAACCCCGCCCTCTCTTGACATTCTTCGCACACTTTAGCCGTCCGCTATGCACTGGAGCTTCTGGAGGCCTGCGCTGAATATGCCCAAACCATCTCAGACGATGTTGGACAAGCTTCTCCTCAATTGGTGCTACCCCAACTCTATCTCGTATATCATCATTCCGGACTTGATCCTTCCTCGTGTGGCCACACATCCATCTCAACATACGCATC
The DNA here is from genome assembly GCF_002162155.2 of Triticum dicoccoides. Taxonomy (NCBI): domain Eukaryota; kingdom Viridiplantae; phylum Streptophyta; class Magnoliopsida; order Poales; family Poaceae; genus Triticum; species Triticum dicoccoides. Next base: position 26,117,922 of record NC_041393.1, on the reverse strand, counting down.
TCCGCCACACCTAACTGTTGAACATGTCGCCTTTTAGTCAGCCAACACTCCACGCCATACAACATTGCGGGTCGAACCGCTGTCCTGTAGAACTTGCCTTTTAGCTTTTGTGGCACTCTCTTGTCACAGAGAATGCCAGAAGCTTGGCGCCACCTCATCCATCCGGCTTTGATTCGATGACTCACATCTTCATCAATACCCCCATCCTTCTGCAACATTGACCCCAAATACCGAAAGGTGTCCTTCTGAGGTACCACCTGGCCATCAGGGCTGACCTCCTCCTCCTCACACCTAGTAGTACTGAAACCACACATCATGTACTCGGTTTTAGTTCTAATAAGCCTAAACCCTTTCGATTCTAAGGTTTGTCTCCATAACTCTAACTTCCTATTTACCCCCGTGCGACTATCGTCAACTAGCACCACATCATCCGCAAAGAGCATACACCATGGGATATCTCCTTGTATATCCCTTGTGACCTCATCCATCACCAATGCAAAAAGATAAGGGCTCAAAGCTAACCCCTGATGCAGTCCTATCTTAATCGGGAAGTCATCGGGGTCGACATCACTTGTTCGAACACTTGTCACAACATTATCGTACATGTCCTTGATGAGGGTAATGTACTTTGCTGGGACTTTGTGTTTCTCAACGGCCCACCACATGACATTCCGCGGTATCTTATCATAGGCCTTCTCCAAGTCAATGAACACCATATGCAAGTCCTTCTTTTGCTCCCTATATCTCTCCATAAGTTGTTGTACTAAGAAAATAGCTTCCATGGTCGACCTCCCAGGCATGAAACCAAACTGACTTTTGGTCACGCTTGTCATTCTTCTTAAGCAGTGCTCAATGACTCTCTCCCATAGCTTCATTGTATGGCTCATCAGCTTAATTCCACGGTAATTAGCACAACTCTGAACATCCCCCTTGTTCTTGAAGATTGGTACTAATATACTCCGTCTCCATTCTTCTGGCATCTTGTTTGCCCGAAAAATGAGGTTCAAAAGCTTGGTTAGCCATACTATCGCTATGTCCCCGAGACCTTTCCACACCTCAATGGGGATACAATCAGGGCCCATCGCCTTGCCTCCTTTCATCCTTTTTAAAGCCTCCTTCACCTCAGACTCCTGGATGCGCCGCACAAAACGCATGCTGGTCTCATCAAAGGAGTCGTCCAGTTCAATGGTAGAACTCTCATTCTCCCCATTGAACAGCTTGTCGAAGTACTCCCGCCATCTATGCTTAATCTCCTCGTCCTTCACCAAGAGTTGGCCTGCTCCGTCCTTGATGCATTTGACTTGGCCAATATCCCTCGTCTTCCTCTCCCGGATCTTAGCCATCTTATAGATGTCCCTTTCACCTTCCTTCGTGCCTAACCGTTGGTAGAGGTCCTCATATGCCCGACCCCTTGCTTCACCAACAGCTCGCTTTGTGGCCTTCTTTGCCATCTTGTACTTCTCTATGTTGTCTACACTCCTATCCAGGTATAGGCATCTGAAGCAATCTTTCTTATCTTTAATCACCTTCTGGACATCTTTTGAGTTTCATCTCCATAAGAGGGGCTGAGTTTTTACGTTGGCTTTCCAAGCCTATCACAACCCTCCTCCTTTACCCGGGCTTGGGACCGGCTATGTTGAGACAAATTTCTTCCACCAAGATGATAGAGAGATAACTTGGGTCATTGATAAGCACCATAATAGTAACATTCCTTAGGGAAGGCTTAAGGCGAAATCTTTACCAAGATAACTCCACGAAAGAAAATGATGGGTTTAAAATACCTCGTTCTTGACAACATGTGAATCATGAAACATGAATGAAAATTGTCAAGAATGATATAACACCACCTCAAAAGATAAGGTAGAAAGAATTGCACTTTGGAATGCACGATGAAGAATGCTTGAACTCCACAAAACAAAACATGTGTTGAACACCATGTTTATTTTAGAGTATAGCTTGGCGGGTCATAACTTCGAGAGAAATCTTGAAGAACAATTGAAGAATGAAAAGAATCCTTGATGAACCACCATGTTGAGACTCCATGAAGAACTCCGGTAATAAAAGGATGATAGAAAGAAAGAGAAGTTGAAAACACAAGGTGAAGCCTTGCGATGATTTAGATGGAGCTTCGCGACAAGATAATGCGGAAAACTTGGGACTCCGGAAAATAAAAGATGAAGCATCTCGAACCGAGAAAAATGACATGATGAACAACTATGGAAAGAAGAAACTAGATTACTTGGATGAAACAATAATAAGAATTACGTTATGCGTATCCTTCACCAATTTAAATTGATGACAAGAAACAGATTCGCATACTACTTATTCTCATTGAAAAATGATTAAATATGGAGATATAGCGCAAACTTGAGGAAGGTCTTCAACAACCACCGGTAGGATTGAAATAACGAAAGAACGAACAAATTGATACGATCACGAAGGAAGAGAAATCTTGAATGAACCACCGTAAGAATAGAAAATGAACGTAGCAAAGGCACAACTCACCGGGGATAATTAGAAAATGAATGAAGATACTTAAGGGGATTTAGATACAAGAGAACAAAGAGATCATGAGTTGACTAAAGAGTATACTTGGACGATCCACCGGTAAGATTTATAGAACGATAGCTACACGCTGAGAATGAAGAATTATGACATGATGGCCTTCGGAGGAAAGAAATGGAAACAACTCATGAAATGCTTCGGATGGTAAGAAAAGAATTGTCACAATCAAAAACAATTATGAGGATGGCATTAAGCTATAACCATGAATCTCTGGAAGAACGGGTAAGGATTTAAGAGGAACTCTGCTTCGGTCTTCAAAATTCAAGAATGACGACGAGAAACACCACCATGAATTGTTGAGCCACTCCGGAAGGACTAAAAGAAAAAAAAGGTTGAGCCAAAGATTAAAAGAATTTGAAAACGACCTTGGAGAAGGCATGTGACTGATGAAAATTCATTCTTACGTCAAACTTGGAAATGAATTTGAGAATCACTCCTGATAATTAGAAGAGTCAGGTAAGATCCTGGAAAAAACTGTGGGTTAGGCCCACTAAAGAGAAAACACCGTTGAACGATTGCTTGAAAGGGGGGGTTGCACCGTTTGAATTAAATGGCTTGAATGAGATAACAACCTCAAAATAACTTGAACGATGAACGGAAACATGATTCTTCTGAGATATCTTGAGCTCTCCGGATATGAATAGAGAGAGATGAGCAATTAAGAGGTGCATCGGCATGAGAAAGCATTAGAAATGAGGAAAGGAATATGATGAATATCGAAATCTTGAATTGGATCCACCGGAGAAGAATACGAGAATGAAGAATGATGAACTTGAAGCTCGTGAGCATCTTCACGAGGGATCACTGGATCAGAACATTGATTGAAAAGGGTGAAGTGACTTCACAAGAATAAATGGATACATGATTAAGAAATCTGAGTCCTTTAAGAAAAAGGGTGGGAGGGCGGGAAAACAAAGGCTACTTGGGGAAGATGGAACAAACACCGTTGAGAAAACTTAGAATTGAACTTGCGGATGTTGAAATGATCGGATCCACTTGAAAAGAAGCACACCGGTCAGAAAGAATTGACATGACAATCTCGATGATCAAGAAGGATTAGTATTCACATAGCAATATGAGAGCACCATTTAGGAAAGGTATGGATTCAACATTTGACTTCAAAGCAACTTGAATACCACAAATAAAACAAAACAAAGGATTTGGCTTCCAGAATAAGCCAGAACAAACATATGATAGAGATTTCGTCTGAAGTTTTCGTGGTGGGGCCCACACGGGCTCGATCGTACAACACCATCATGTAAAAGGCAGTGCACATGACATACGAAGTGTCCCTGAATTGGCATAGCCAAGAATTCTTTAAGACACAACGAGACCACTGTAAAAACGACCGTGGATAGGCGGACCACTAGATGTCGAACCCCAATATCATATCATGCATCTGTCGAAAAGATATTCTACGAGCTACCTAAATTCCCACCTATAAAACTCCCGAAACTTTCTGGTTATGCAATCTGGTGTTGGAGATACAGGGGAAGCAATATATATATCTCACCCAAAACTAACAATTCCTACATCCAAGTTGTATCCATCCGTCAACACATAACCAAGAAACCTTCGGAAATCGTGTACCTCAACCTTCGAAAAAGCATCCGTTATACGAGTTATGGCAATACTCCCGAACTCCCCAGTACTGGGTGGCGTCAAGGTTATCTTACCACTGACTGCATAAAAGAGATTTTCGATGTCGGCGAAACTCAGGTATTCCAAAACTGCAACGATAAGATTATGACGACAACACCTCAGAGCTCAACTCCCCAGGACACTGCCACAACCCCTAAATGTCAGGAGGAACCAAGAACAATGTTCTCGTCATAAGAATATCGGAACGATCCCAAGATACCCGTGTGATCCTAAAATAAATTAGTGAAATTTGAGGAGAGGAAAGACAAAACATCTACATCAGGAGACCTCACTAGAGCGACGAAGGGTCTGAGGAGTAACAAGAATCCTACTCTCCAATATATATAATCCTAAGACTCAAAACATTTTTGTTCTAGACTCAACAACGCCAACGATTCGATCAAGCAGGGGGCTCCTAAGTCGGGGATGGCTCTGATTACCAACTTGTAACACCCACGATGCGGCTATATCTCCCACGTGTCGAAGCACGACTTAGAGGCATAACCGCATGGTGGTTTTGTCGCCAGAAGGGTAATCTTCACACAATCCCATGTAATGAACAAGAATGGGATAAAGAGTTGGCTTATAATCGCCACTTCACACAAGTACTTAAATAAATCATACATCATTCAGAGTACACACATAGTCCGACTACGGACGAAGCCAAAAGAAAAGAAGATAACCCAACTGCTAGATACCCGATCGTCCCAACTGGGCTCCACTACTGATCAACATGAAACGAAATATAGAAACAACCAAAATCTTCGTTGAGCTCCCGTTTGAGCTCGGTTGCATCGTCTACACTGGTATCATTGCCACCTGCAACTGTTGTGATAGTATCTGGTGAGTCACGAGGACTCAGCAATCCCATTACCATGGGTATCAAGACTAGCAAAGCTTACTGGGAAAGGAAGGGGTAAAGTGGTGAGGTTGCAGCAGCGACTAAGCAAGTATGGTGGCTAACATACGCAAATGAGAGCGAGAAGAGAAGCAAACGGAATGGTCGAGAAGCTAGAAGTGATCAAGAAGTGATCCTGGAACTACTTACGTCAAACATAACCCAAAACCATGTTCACTTCCCGGACTCCGCCGAAAAGAGACCATCACGGCTACACACACAGTTGATGCGTTTTAAATCGGATCTGGTGTCAAGTTCTCTACAACCGGATATTAACAAATTCCCATCTGCCTCATAACCGCGGGCACGGCTTTCGAAAGATAATACCCTGCAGGGGTGTCCCAACTTAGCCCATCACAAGCTCTTGTGGTCAATGAAGGATATTCCTTCTCCCAAGAAGACCCGATCAAACTCGGAGTCTCGGTTTACAAGACGTTTTGACAATGGTAAAACAAGACCAGCACAGCCGCCCAATGTGCCGACAAATCCCGATAGGAGCTACACATATCTCGTTCTCAGGGCACACCGGATGAACACTACGTACAACTAAAACCAGACCTCAAGTTTCCCCGAGGTGGCGCTGCAAGTGGCTCTAGTTCGGACCAACACTCGGAGGAGCACTGGCCCGGGGGGGTAAAATAAAGATGACCCTTGAGTCTGCAGAACCCAAGGGAAAAAGGCTTAGGTGGCAAATGTTAAATCCAAGGTTGGGCCTTGCTGGAGGAGTTTTATTCAAAGCGAACTGTCAAGGGGGTCCCATAAATCACCCAACCGCGTAAGGAACGCAAAATCAAGGAACATAACACCGGTATGATGGAAACTAGGGCGGCAAGAGTGGAACAAAACACCGGGCATAAGGCCGAGCCTTCCACCCTTTACCAAGTATATAGATGCATTAATTAAATAAGAGATATTGTGATATCCCAACACAATCCGGTCCAACATGGAGCAATCTTCAACTTCACCTGCAACTAACAACGCTATAAGAGGGGCTGAGCAAAGCGGTAACATAGCCAAACAACGGTTTGCTAGGAAGGGTGAAAAGGTTAGAGGCTGACATGGCAATTTGGGAGGCTTGACAGACAAGTGATAGGTAGCGCGGCATAGCGATAGAACGAAGCAACTAGCAAGCAAAGATAGAAGTGATATCGAGGGTAGTGGTCATCTTGCCTGAGATCCCGCAAGGAACAAGAACGAGTCCATGAAGAAGACAAACACACATAGTCGAACGAATCCTCACAACTCCAGAATGAAAACGAAGCTAACGAGAGAAACAAACCGGAAAGAAGCAAACAACATGGTAAACCAACACGCATAAGCATGGCATGATGCACAAACAAGTATGATGCATGACCGGTTTAAGTATGCATGGCATGGCAAGGTGAAGCAAACAACACTACAATTTAAGTGGAGCTCAATATGCAACGAGTTCCATATTGACGGAACACCACATTGAATTATTTTAGTTTACTCTCGGTTAAGATACTCAACAATTATTAAATGTTAATCAACATGGCAAGAGGTGAAGCATAATAAAACTACCTAGCTAGGCAAGTTTAAATGAGGCCAGAAACATCGAACAACAATTCCGATAAATCCTCATGTTATTTAGCAATTTAATGCAACAACAATTTTAAACAGTTTAAATGTTGTTATCATGATGCGGATGGCATAATCAAGGTTTATGCAATTTTATAAAAGTGTTGACATGAGCATGTTATGAAGCATTTGGTCACCATGGCGGAACGAAAAGGGTGCCACGGCGGCAAAACGAAAATGGTGCCACGGCAACATTACGGTCCCGGTAACTCGAGTGAGATACCGATGCAAACGAGAAGTGTGCGGATGTGTGGAACACGCAAGAGATGGGGAGTGATCCCGGATACCGAGTGTCCCACATGACAGTGGCATGGCAAAAGAGGGGCATCACAAGCGACAACTCGATCACGGTGCAAACAAGAGCATCTCATACAACACATGCATTCGTACAGGGGCGGTCGTCTCGTCGTTATACCTTTGAAGCATACGTTCTGGGGCGGTTCAAAATCGTCGAGGGAAGTAGTCGTTAACGGGTCGTAGGGGAAGTAGTCATACACGTTTCGTAGTCGTACATGTCGGCGGTAGTGGTAGTAGTGGTACACGGCGACGGTAGTTGTACACATTTTCGTAGATGTTCAGGTCGACGTTAGTGGAACACATTTTGTAGACAAACTTTGACGGAAGATGGGTGTCGTGGTACTTGGCGATATCCGGGTCGAGTACTTGGCGAGTCCGCACGTAATATATGCCCAGTGGATGTAATTTCCTGTAATATATGCTGTATGTGCAATGTTATTCCCTATATGCCATACCTTTGCGTGATCGGTTTTGGTCCTGCATAATTGCTCGTCGTAATGGGCTCAAATTATCTAATTTGGCCTAAAGACTTGTACGAACTTTAGTGGGCCCGTTAAGTTAATGGGCCGTTACTAGGCCGAAAGTTAATTGTCGGCCCTCTCACCTCCCGGGTCGTTAACAGGCCGACATCGAAGCGGGCAACAGGTGGCCCTAGTTTATTTCACGGGCCCTTAACATGCCGTTACTAAGTTTGGGCTACATATGGCCCAACTATACTGTAGGCCTTTAGCAGGCCGAAAGAGACAGCAGGCTTGTACTGGACCATGAAGACCATGGGCCGCTAAGAGGCCGAAAGTCAGGTCGTATTGTAAATGGCCCAACTGTGTTGTGGGCCTTTAGCAGGCCGAAAGAGAAACCGGGCTGGTATTGGACCATGAAGGGCATGGGCCGTTAAAGGGCCAAAACTAAGGTCCGACTACAAATGGCCCAACTCATTTATGGTCTGTTAATAGGCCGAAAGTCACACAGGGCCGGGAATTGGCCCAACACTTAAATGGGTCGCTAAAAGGCCAAAACTCAGGTCTGACTAAAAATGGCCCAACTGATTTATGGGCCGTCAACAGGCTGAAAGTGACACCGGGCCAAAAAATTGGCCCAACACATAAATGGGCCGCTAAAAGGCCGAAACTTAGGTCCGACAACAAATGGCCCATCAGATTTATGGGTCGTCAACAGGCTGAAAGACACACCGGGCCGGAAACTAGCCCAACATTTAAATGGGTCGCTAAAAGGCCGAAAGATGTACATCCTGAAAATTGGCCCATCCATTAAACGAGTCATTAACAAGCCGAAATCTCATCGGGCCGATATTGAGCCCAGATATATAGCAGGCTCGAACTAACGATGAGCTGCAATGGTGTCAAATCTTTAACGGGCCGTTGACGGGCCGAATTGGCTCATCTCGTATGGGCCGTGGGCTTAAATGGACCTGACACAAGTAGGGCTTATATGGGCTGGCCTGCTAATTTTTACTGGGCCGGCCTTTTCATAGGAATGGGCCTCTTTTGGGTCGTGCCACGTGTCGATGTACCATAAGCGTCTTCCGTCCAATGAGTGGATGACATCTGTCCCAGCGGTGAGCCGACACATGTTTCCTCCAGCCAATGATGATTTTACACGTGGAAAACCCCATTGGTCGGGGCTGTTAACGGGTTATCGGATCCAAAACCCGACCCGATAGCTTAACGGTGTTCCGTTACGGTGGATGCCACGTGTCGGTCACCCTTGACGAAAGCACTTCTGTGACGCGCGATTTATCATCATGGAAGTGGACACTTCCGTGATGATAATTTTGGTAATGTCATGGAACACTTCTATGACAACACAGGTATGACTATCTTGATTCTGTCATAAATTTGTCATGGATGTACATGCATGACAAAAAATGCGACCTACTATGACAAACACGTATCATCACGGAAGTGTATTTTTTTCTAGTGGGATGGGAACGCCTTTGGCAGGGGTCTGAATTTAAGGGGAGGGCGCGGGGTGGGATGCCCTCGTCGGATGAACTGCACGATCACGCTGATGATGCGATTGAGCAGATCATGGGTTGGTTTTGCATCTGTGATCGTGGGCTTGTGGCGATGGAACTGCTCCGATTGGGTGGTTGTATGCGAACGTGGGTTTTTTTAAGGTGGGTTTGTTTTATTTTTTATCAGCACATATTTTTTTAACCACCACTTTTTTCTGTGTGAACGGGCATTTTGTCATGTTTTATACATGTATACTGCGTGACAACATAACTGCATTGCTTACACTTCCGCACTGCATCGCCTACAAATTGGAACTGCAACTGTGTATGCATGTGTGTACTTCATCGTTTTTTGCGTGTCTTTGCTATATGCTTCGGCGATCTGCATTGCGCAACGAAATGCACTGCATACTTCTATCGCCACGTACTGGATCTTGTTTTTGCCTGTACTTACTGCAGTCCCTGGCAAGGGAGGGGTAGGGAAATGGGAGGGGGTGGGGGAGGGATCCCCTCCCCACTTTTTTTTGAAATTATTGTTTTTTCTTAGTTGGTTTTGTTGGGCCTGTGTTCGGGTAGTTCAGAGACGCATGTACGTGGTCAATTTTTGTGTGGCTAGGGCCAGTATCATTTGGGTGATCAGTTTTTTTTCTTTGTATGTTTTTCAATGTCGGGGAGTGCACTGCTTTTTGGTAAATCATCGGTGCACTGCATTGATCATGGTTATGTACTAGATGTGAACTTCATTCCTTACTGCATGTACAGTTCTCATTTTTGTTCCCGCGTTTTTACTTTTTTGTAATCTTATTTTTCGAATGTATGGGACTGCACTGCTTAGCAAATTACAACTGTACTGCATTGGTTATGATCTTGTACTGCATGTTCGTGTACTTCCGCACTGCGTTTACTTTTTCCATGTTCGTGTTTTTCTTCATCATTGTGTTCTATGGCGTGTATATATTCATCTACATAATGTGGAACTAGATTGCTATAGCGTACTGCATCCCGTAAAGAAATGCACTGTATTTTACCAGTACTGCGTACTACATTTGTTTTTTTGCCTGTATTGCACTGTACGGGAGGTTTAAGGGGAGAGGGGAGGGGGGGGCACTTTTTGTGTGGCACTTATTCGAAGGTAGACTTTTTTTCGGATGCGTTTTCTTAACATGCGCTTTGTTTTTGATTTTAACTTTTTTTACGAACTGTATGTATTTTATTTTTTGTTTTACCATTTGAACTTCATGATTCTTCACAGAGAACTGCATCATGTGCGTTTTTGTTTTTGTTTATTAGTAATATGTGCGTTTTGATGTAGACTGGCTTATTTTGTCCGGGCCGTTTTTGGGCCGGCCCATTTTTTGTGACCCTTTTTGCAACACGCGGGCCTCCTACGTATCGCTTCCAGGCTATTCCACCGCTCCGCTATCAAAGAGAGAGACCAAGAACAATCCCCTCTCCTCTCTTGCAGTTTCTCCCGAGGCATCTCTCCCTCAAGCAAAACAGCCATCGCGCGCAGCAACCGCCGTCGCCCGGAGAACCGCCGCCCTCAAGAGGTCCTTATTCCTGCATTCCGCGTCGCTGTCCGCTCCGTGCGCCCTTGCCGTTGCGCTCCCGCAGCCCTTTCCTGTCTGTTCCCGTCGCCGCCCCCCCCCCTTACCCCTTCCCGCCGCCGTTGCTGCACACTTTTTTGTGGTACGTTCCTCTTGGCCTCGGTGATGATCGTCCCCTCGTCTTTTTTTTGTGATTCTTGTAGTTGGTGTCGCTCTTTTTGCTTGTGTAATTTTTCCGTAAGCAGTCGATTTTATCTCATTTTGAAGTCGATAGTTGTGTGTAGCAATGTGGATCTAGGGTTTCGTGAGATTTTCATCGATTTTGTTGCTTATGTCTGTCACTTCGTCCTTGCGCTGCAGGGAAACGCTATGTCTTTGCCGAGCAGGCCGGGAGAACGAGTTCAGGGTATGTGGAGTGCTTATTTTTAGGCTTTGTTTATTTTGTTTGATGTTTATCTAGTTTCCTAATTCATCCTGCATATTGGGTTATGCTATGTTAGTTGTCAGCGTTCGTTTGCATTATTTTGTCATGTGATGTTCTTGTAATTTCTTTTTTCTGGTTTTTTTTAATCTAGTAGGTGATTGCAGTTCTCATAATGATACACCAATTGTCTCTCCTTGTCCTGGTGGTAAGGATCATGGTGTCAAGGGAGGACATCAAGTGAATTCGCCGATTGAATCTTCTCCCATAAGTTTGGCCCCTCCTTCTGGTATGTGGTTAATTTGTTTATTTTTGTGTATGCTTTGTTTTATCTAGTCCAACATTTTTGTTGCGAACAACCGTGAATTTAGTATATGCAGCACTGCATTTATTTTTGTATGTGAACTCCACTGTATGTATGTGTGAACTACATTGTTGCTTTATTCAAGTTTTTTTGTACAATGCATTATTTTTTATTTTGAGTTTATGGTTGGAGCACTGCATTTATATGTCTAAGTGTACTGCATTTGTTCTTTTTGTGCAATTTTTAACGAGCATAGTCAAACTTTATTTTGATGCAGTGTCTGTTTTCCATGCTGGGGCGCCTGGGTTTGAGGAGGTTACTCAATTGATTGACCATTATTTTGCAGAGGGTAATGTTGGTGTGAGCTTTGATCAGAGACGTCCTGTCTTATCTGAAATACAATCGCAGTCTGTTGATGGTACAGGGGAAGTTACATAGGATTGGATGGTCCCGAAACAACTTCATCAATATGAGTTGAAGCAAAGCAAGAAGAAGTTGAGGTTTGAAATTGAGTCAAAAGAGTTTGCTGAGAAGGAGAAGCAGAGGAGGTCTCCAGATGGTGCCAAGGGTGGTAAATTTGGCACGGTGAAGAAGAGGTTGAGTACTGTTGCTGAGGAAGGTGGTACACCTTGGCGGAGTCCACGTGATGCTGGAATGAAGAAGAATCTTGGCAAGAGAACTGCTGAAGCTAGTGGAAGTTATGATCCTCAGCGCAAACGACTACATGTCACTGAAGGTCCCAATTCTGATGACGACGACTTTGTGCTTGCTGATTATGTGAAGGGTGTTCATCCTTCTAGACGCAAAGACTGTGGTTCATCTAAGAGTGTACCCAAGCGTGCCCATGATGATGTTAACGAAGATGTTGGTGGTGATTCTGGCGAGGAGGTGGATGCTGCTCCAAAGGTTTGTTGAAGTGCACTGCATTTGTTTCCTTCATTTGTTATTCTTTCTGTATTTCCTATGTCTCTTTTTTATGCCTAGTCTTCTAATGTGGACTGCATTTCCCTTTACATACAGGAAGAAGTCTAGTAAGAGCAATGCAACTAAAGATGATGGTGAGGGAGATGATTCTCAATTTAACAAGACCGTGCGTTTGTCGCTTCCCACTGTTTGCAAGGCTGCTTCTTTGTTGAAAGAGGCGCATTGCAGCCGTGTTAGGGATGCTGGATTTGGTGTTGTCTTTGATCTGACAGTAAAGAAAAATGTGTCGCGCATGCTTATGTGCTATCTAATGGGAGTGTTTGACCCTGCCACCATGGTAATGGACTTTGGGAATGGCAGGGTTCTCCGAATCAATCATGATGCAGTTCATCACATTTTTGATTTACCTATGGGACGTCACACTGCACCCATGCCTGCTTCCAGCGGTCATGATGAATCGTTGACTGCCCTCAAGGATGAGCTTGGCTTTGACCATTCAAAAAGTATATGTGTCAAGGACTTGATTGAGAAGTTGAAGGTGTTGGTGGAGGAAGATGATTATGTGAGTGCTGACCTTGCTGTGAAGTTGTTCTTCCTGATACTTTACCAGAATTTGCTGTGCCCGGGGCCTACAGTTTGTTTGAGTAGAGTTGCTACGATGGTAGAGAATATGGATTATGCGACTATGCCTCAGATGGACTTTTGTCAACTTGTTGTTGATGAGTTGCAGGCTGTTGTGGTTACGTGGCAATCAGAAGGCAGCAAGTAGACTTGTGTAGAGGGTTGTGCCATTGTCCCCCTGATTATGTATCTTGACTGCTTGAAGCTTCGCAAATTTTCAGTCATGCACACGTTAACGCCACGCGCGTCATACCTGACGACCAAGGACCTGATGAAGTTGTACAATGAGGATGTGCTTGTGAAGGGAAAGATTTACTTGGAAAGTTACAAATTTGGGAAGCTGCCAGTTAGTGCACCTGATTTTTTAATATCAGATTTTTTAAAAAAATATGTGCAGCCATTATAAATGTGAACTTTTCTAGTACTCACGTGTGTACTTCTCTTTGCCTGTTGTCTTTTTTTGCAGTGGAAGGCATCAGGTGATATTGTGTACAACCGTCCTGTTGCAGTTGTACACGGCAGCTCTGATGTTGGGCCTAGCACTCATGCTAGGTTTTATGAGCCTATCTGTAGTCAGCTTCCTGCCTGTGATGATGAGGTGCCGCATACTCGTGGTTTCATGCCTCGACAGATGTTTGATAATACAAGCTCTTATAAACAGACATTTGTTGGCGGCAAAAACATGAGGAGATTGATGAGCTTCTTCTGAAGGTTTTGAAGTTGACTGAAGATTTGCCAACCTCTGGTGACAGGTTGAGGACAGTTGTTGGTTTTTTCCCTGTTGGCCATGGCCCACGAGATGAAGATATTGTTGCTGCTCACAATTTTGATTGTGGTGTGATTGAAAGCCTGACGATTGCAGTGACAAATGTTCGGTCTTCGTATGCTCAATTGAGACATTCACAGGAAGAAAAATGCGGTCGGTATGAGAAGGATGTTGGGCATATTGTGGACGAAATGGTCCATCAGGACGCTGGCGTTGGCGCTGACAATGTATGCTCTAGGTTTTTTGTGGCTTTGAACCTCTTTTTTTGTGTATTATGTTGACTGCTCCTCACTAAATTTTTTTGTTATAGGCTGGAGTGGAATCTTCTGGTGTCGATTGAACTAGAGACGATGGAGTTGGTCAGGTATAAATACTGCCGCCATGTCTATTCTGCCATGCGTCCCTTTTTCTTTGAACTTGCATTTGTTTGCTTCCCATTTTTTTGTGTACTTCTCTGTTGTGAAGTGTGTACTGCTTGTGCATAGTTGAAGTTTTTTCTTTTTTGGTCGGTACCATCTTATTTCTCGTTTTTGGTTTGTTCTATGCCCGTAGACTGGTGTTGCTGCTCGTGATGTGCACAAAGAGACCTACGATGGCTCTGGGAAGGATGAGGTCTTGGGTGATGCATCGTCCCCTCTGGATGTTGTAGCTGATAAGGTATAGTTGTATTACTTGTTCTGTTAGTGGGTTGTAATCTAATTTTTTGTTGTTTGTTATAAATTTGATGTACGCTGTTATGTTCATCCATATGCATTTTCATTTACATATGTTAGCTGCAATAGTTTTACATGTGTGAGCTTCATTATTTGACAGAAGTGAACTGCAGTTCTTTTGGCATGCGTGATCCATACTGATTTACATACGTGAGCTTCAGTATTTAACATAACTGAACTGCAGTGTTTGTCAAAGCGAACTGCAGTTCTTTTTTTATGTATATGTGGGTTGCAGTTGTAGTTGTGTTTGACACACGTGTGTTGGTGTTGTTTTGCATATGTGGACTGTAGTTGTTATGTGTTTGTTGTCGGCAATCTTTTAACATAAGTGTGTTGTGTGTTGTTGTGTTAGTTATCCCCACGCTCATTTTTGTGTTACTGTGTGTTTTTTAAACTTTCCATAGGTTGGAGAACAAAACGTGGAAGTCCATGTTGATCTGAATCAGGGCAGTTGTGCTGTTGATGGCCGTGGCAGTGTTGATGCTTCTGTATCGGTTACCGTTGAGTGTGCAGATCCTTCTGTAGCTCAAGGATCCCATGATGCTGTTCCCACCAGTCGGCATGAAGATTCTGATGTTGGCATTGAAAAGCCACTGGAGAATGTTGCCCCTACTGCTAGTGTTGTTGCTTTCCCTGTCTGTCTGGTGTCCAATGATGTTCCGGAAGTATCGAGAGTGGAGCCTCATGTAGTTGAAGTATCTAAGGACGCTGCTATTGACCAGACTGTTGTAAATCGAGAGAATGCTGATGTTGCTGCAGAAGGAAAGTCCAGTGAGGTTGTGGTGGATTCGTCGCAACCTATGCAAGAAAATATTGTGCTCAGCTCTGAAGAACAGCAGCCTGAAGACTCTGACACTGAAGGCAAGAGTTTTTTTAATAGTGCAGTTTGATGTTTTTCTCTCATGTTGTTTAATTACTATGGTATCTGTATTAGATGTTTAATGATAAGTGAAACTTTGATCCTTTGTCTATGATTTTCAAAATAGCTAGCAGAATTCCCTTATCTTAATATTTAAACTTCATTGTTTGGATAAGTGAACTTCATCTTTTTTATTACAGATGATGAACTTCCTGTTGTGACACCGTCGAGCATTGATCCAGCTCTTCTGAAAAGATACAATGAGTTGTATGCTGCTGTTACGAGGGCTCGGAAGCACAAGAAGAAGAAGTATGGTTTTTTAGAAATTGTTTTGTTCATATGTATTATCTAATTTTTGTATTTACCCCTTTTCTTTGTTGTTATTTTTTTAGTATCTTATGTTTCTGTTTTTCATGAAAAATTCAGGGACATGATTGCTTTTAAAACTGAGATGGGTGATATTAGCATTGGCAAAGTTGGTCAATCCTTTTGGGATAAAGGGATGCTCACTACAAGGCTTGTAGATCTTGGGGTTTCTTTGCTGGTAGATAAGTTTAAGGGATCTCCGGCAATGGTTGTCCCGTACCATATTTGTGTAAGAATGCAGAATTTTTTGTTTTATTTTTTGATTTTCTTTTCTGATTTTGTGCAATGACCTATCTTGCTTATTTGATTTTTGGTTTTGTTTCGGCAGACAAATATTTGGAATGGTGGTACTATAGGCAGGAGTGTTAAAATGATGTTCTCCTCAAAAGCCAAGGAGCGTGTTGATAAAAAGGATATGGTGAGAGATGTTTTTATGTGTTGAAAACTATATTTTGTCTGTTTTGTTTTTATAGCGTTCTATTTTTTCTTCTTATAATAATTTTATTTATTTTTTCATGCTTCCAACAGGTCCTTTTTGCAACTTTTGATCCGCCAGATACGAGGGATGGTGTTGGTCATTATTGTGTAGTTGCGTTAAATGTGAAAGAAAGGCGGTTTGAATTTCTTGACTCGCTCAACAAACCTGGCAGCCCTGATGCGGTCAGGGTTTTTAGGAGGATGGTTAAAAATATCAAGCGTGCATGGAAAGAAGGGAGCTTGAGTTCTGATGAGCCGCTAAATCCTCCTACACTTGATGGATTTGTGTTGAAACATGTCATTGTCCCATTGCAGCCAAATGGGTGCATTCTTTACAGCCCTTCTGTGTCATACTATTCAAGTTTTTTTTCACTTCATTTTTGTGAAACTGATGTTTTTTATTCTTTTTATTGCAGGCATGATTGTGGATTCTATATGTTTCAATTCTTGCAGACATGGGATGGTGTTCGAGTTGATAAGTTTGGGGTGGAGCACATTGGCTACATCAGAAAGGCCATGCTCCATAGCTGGCTAACATCGAGGAAGTGTTGCCTTGATTTAACATCACTTCTAATTTTTGCAGATAAAGGTTGTTTTATTAAACTTCTTTATCCTCGCTTTATTTTATTTTGGTCTACTGCTTGGTTCCGCTTCTTTATGGGCAAGTGAGTTGCATTGTTCTTTATATGTGGGCTGCATTGCAGTATACAAGTGTGGGCTGCATTGCTGTAGAGAAGTGTGCTGCATTGTTATTTATATGTGGGCTGCATTGTTGTATACAAGTGTGGGCTTCATTGATGTAGAGAAGTGGGCTGCATTGATGTAGAGAAGTGTGTTGCATTGCTGTATACAAGTGTGGGCTGCATTGCTGTAGAGAAGTGGGCTGCATTGTTGTATACAAGTGTGGACTGCATTCTATTTTTCTGTATACATGTTTTTTGGTTTTTGTGTTTTGTGTTGAGTGCTTCCATGTTTTTTCTGCATGTTTTTAGGCTTTGATGGGGGGCTTCATGAAGGTTGTACGTCACTGTTTGAGTCCCAGGGTTCTGATGTGGTTATGGAGGATTGTGTCATTAAAATCTCTCCAGATAATTCTGGTTTGCACACAAATGTGGCATCTGTACCTGATGGTGGAAGTGTCTCTCGACCTAGCTCTCCACACGATGTATATGATGTTGATGATGATGATTTTGTTACACTGTGTGCACGTGTCACTAGAACTAGGAGTGTAGCAATTAATCGTCCTCCTTTGGATGAGGTTGAAGTATTTTCGAACAAGAGGGCAGGTGAGACGGCTTTTAAGTTGAGATGCTCTATAGAGAAATTGAAGCCTCTGAGGTTCAGATATATTGATGAGGCGATTAAAATAAAGAATCTTGTTCCCAGCAAAGATTTTGTAACCAAATATCGCGAGTAAGTTTTATGTGAAGTGTGTGCCCTTTCATCCTTCTTGTGTGTTTTGATTTTAATTCTAATTTTATTGATCCCATCTGTGTATGTTTACTGCAGGAACGCGTTCTTTATGGTGCATGGTCCTTTTGGTGATGTCGATACTTACAGTATCGACTATATCTATGATACATTTGGCAAAGGAGCTTTAATGGATTTTATATCATGGATTTTGTCATCAAGTACTGGAAGCAAGACCCTGAATTGGGTTTAGCTTATCAATCTGGTGAACGTGTGCTACTTTCACCTTTATTTATCAAGGTAAACGTTTGTTGTCATTCTTTCCTATTGCACTGGCTTTTTCATGTCCATGCCTGCTTGCATTGTTTATTCTTTTTTTTATGTCCTTTTTTTGTTCTTTTTTGTGTGCAGTACGTTCTTCAAATGGAAACCTCTGTGGCAAGAGATAATGACGGAAATCCTGTGTTGCCAGTTGTGCATAGCTTGTTTGTTTTAGAAGATGCAGTTAACCAGTTCAAGTTTTTTGTGAGCAACGACGCAAACCTATTGGATGCAAAACTGGTAAGTTCATTGTTTTTTGTCATTTATTTTTCCTAGTTTATTGCATTTCTTTTTATAGTTATTTTTGGAACAGTGGTCCTGGTGCTACGTGTCGAAAGAACTTTTCATTTCATTTATTTATGCAAACAGATTATGATGCCGCGATTCAAGGATGGTCATTATTCCTTATACACGATGAACCAGCATCGCCAGACCCTTGATATCCATGACAGTAGGAAGTACACTGGCCATCCTGATGTCACGACAAGGTGGCGCGGGACTGACTACCACGCAGATTGCACTGAAGTGGTATGTTATTTTTTCTTTGCCAAGCGAAAAGCTTTTTTGTGTTTCTCCTACTGCATTTTTTTCATAAACTGCACATGCAAATTTTAGCACACATAGAACCACAATTGTTTATGTAGTGCACTTCAACATATGCGTGACAAAACTGCATTTTTCTCACGTGCACTTAAAAGAGGGATTATCTAGATGTTTGAGAACAACTTTTTTTGGTTCGTTTGAATATCAACTTTGATCTGTGATGTGTGTTATTCTTACCTTGTGCTTCTTTTTTTTGCCAGATGAGGAGGATGACTCAGCTGCTGAAGGAGATTTATGGTGAAAAAAGTATAAATCGAGGAACCACCCTGACTGGGTTAAATTGGCAGAGAAGCTATCTTACCTGGTCGTGCCAGCGCGGGGAGCAAATAAGTGCGGAATCTATGTTCTGAGGATGACGCAGTTGTATGACAGCCAACGTCTAGTTCAGAAAATTTTGAAATCCGACGTAACAGCTTCTCTGTTTTCTTTTCACTTTTTTGTTCTTTATGACAACCTTTTTTTAATCACTTGTCTGCATTTTTTCTTTTTTCATCCTGCTGTTGAAGATTGGAAGGCGGAGTACATGTTCCAGCTGATGTTCAATCCTTCGAACATGTTGTCTTATGAAGACATGCCGCTTGAGCTACGCGAACTGATTGCGGACCTCGGGCTCACTTCCCTGTCGCAATCGCAGACGCAGTCGCAGACGTAGTAACAGTCATTTGGGGCACTGTTTTCTACTGGGGGCAAAAGGCTGTGCGTGGACAATAGCTAGGGTTTGATGTTGTGTTTGTGTGTGCTGACTAAGGTAGATAATGTATGAAAAAGACTTTTTTTTTCTGTCGTTGTGTTTTTTCTTGTTCTTTTATGCAGCAGTGTATGTGGATGAATTTGTATATGTATGTGTATTTTATATCAATAACTCATACAATATATATAAGTGTATAATTTTATTTTTTGTTAATGACCACGGTCTATGTGAACTGGCATTTGTCACGCTTATATGTATGATATGTGTTCGATAAACTGCATCGCATTTGATGCCAAACTTCTTTGTCCAATAAAAAGCACTGCATTTTTTGTCTTTCAAGCAAAGTGTTGCACCTGTGTGCATGCCGAAGCTGCATTGTTTTATGATACCGCACTGCTTTTTTTGCCAAAACAAAAACGCACTGCTTTTTGCCTAAAGTTGCATTTTGTAGTTGGTTTTTTTATTGTTTGTACGTTAAGGTACATGGGGGGTCCCCCCCCCCAAATTTTTTAGTTGTCTATATATTTTTGTATTGTTCTTGTACGCACTATGTGCGTTAGCGCGAGGCCGAGCAGGGGGTGGGGAGGGGGGGTCGTGACCCCCCCTCCACATCCCCCTGCGAGACCGAGCCTGGAACGAGCCGGAGCAGGCGGCGACGCGGCTTGCCGCGGCGCCGCATGCGTAGGCGAGTCCATCATACCCCGTCGCCCCCTTGTCTATCTTAGGGGTGTGGCTCCGGGGTTGCGCGCGTCCCCTTTGATGGAAAAACAGAATGTCCGCACTGCGCCTGTCAACCAAGCGCACTGCGTGCGTTAGCGCGAGGCCGAGCAGGAGGTGGGAAGGGGGGGTCGTGACCCCCCCTCCACATCCCCCCGCGAGGCCGATCCTGGAACGAGCCGGAGCAGGCGGCGACGTGGCTTGCCGCGGTGCCGCGTG
>NC_041393.1:26074979-26095191 GCF_002162155.2 Triticum dicoccoides | reverse complement strand
ATGCGTAGGCGAGTCCGTCATACCCCGGTGCCCCCTTGTCTATCTTAGGGGTGTGGCTCCGGGGTTGCGCGCGTCCCCTTTGATGGAAAAACAGAATGTCCGCACTGCGCCTGTCAACCAAGCGCACTGCATGCGTTAGCGCGAGGCCGAGCAGAGGATGGGGAGGGTTGGTCGTGACCCCCCCTCCACATCCCCCTGCGAGGCCGAGCCTGGAACGAGCCGGAGCAGGCGGCGACGCGGCTTGCCGCGGCGCCGCATGCGTAGGCGAGTCCGTCATACCCCGTCGCCCCCTGTCTATCTTAGGGGTCTGGCTCCGGGGTTGCGCACATCCCCTTTGATGGAAAAACGGAATGTCTGCACTGCGCCTGTCAACCAAGCGCACTTTGTGCGTTAACACGAGGCCGAGCAGGGGGTGGGGAGGAGGGTCGTGACCCCCCTCCACATCCCCCTGCAAGGCCGAGCCTGGAACGAGCCAGAGCAGGCGGCAACGCGGCTTGCCGCAGCGCCGCATGCGTAGGCGAGTCCATCATACCCCGTCGCCCCCTGTCTATCTTAGGGGTGTGGCTCTGGGGTTTGCGCGCGTCTCCTTTGATGGAAAAACAGAAATGATGTCATTTGTACTGCTTGCACCAACGTTGAGTACTGCACTTCGTGTAGCAAGTGTGTGTGTTGGGCGCCACACAAAAGTTGTTGCGGCCCTTGTCGTTCTTCATTTATGCATGTACTGCACTTCATGTATACACTTGGTGAACTGCCTTATGTTCGTTCTGTGAACTGTATTCACGTTTGTTTAGAAAGGTATACGGATTATATTTTTTTAGAAATATTAATATTAATTTTTATTTTTATATAATTACTATTTTTGTGGACTGCATGTTGAGACATGTGTACTCCTTTTTTTTACGATTGTGAACTGCATTAATCTTTTCTTTTTTATGTATGAGTTTGTAGTCAGATTACCTTATTTTTTTGTTAATGTTGGTTTTGAATATGTTTTGTATGTGAATAGTATGTTTTGGTATCACACATTAAATTTTTCAAAGTTGTGTAAATACTTGTTCTAATGCAAACTAATTTCTGCGAAAGCAATTGATCACAAGCAAACTGACATTGTTTTACAAAAGAAATGTTCGATATGAAGCAACAGACATCATCAAAATCTTGCATACATGAAACAAAGAACAACACAACACCTAAAGTAAAGTGAAACTAAACACAGCCCTGATTTTTTCTAGTTGCTGTATTGGATTACAGCCTTGTTCTTCTTCTTCTTTGCTTCTTTGTCTCTTTTTGCCCTGTCCAGTCCCATTATAACATCGTAGATGATTCTCCATGACTCATATGTTGCGAATGCATCTATTGCTGCATACTTGATAAGCTTTCCTAGCAGCGGGTAAAATCCCCACAGAGTATGGTCCTCCTTGCGATTAATTTTTTTCTTCATGTCATGGTAGTGAATGTCTATCATCCTACCAACAACATCAGCCAAAGAGTCAAACTTCTTTTTATTGTATGGGAATCTCCATTCCACCTGAATATCAATGTAGTTGTTGGAGTTGATCTCCAAACCAGATACCTTCAGCTTGCTTTTGTCTCCTTCAATGGCGAATCCGACGAAGGTGTACTCATCATTCATTAGGAATTTGTCTAGTTCCATTGGCCTGCAATATATTTGTATAGAGTGAATATAGTTTATTTCTTTAGAACTAGCAATGTTTTTTTGTGTTTTTCTAAAACTGAACTGCAATATGAATATTTGAATCTGTTGCATTGAGCAGTTGCTAATACTTTGTTCAACATAACTAGTAAATCTGATAATAGATTGCATAAACAATGCATGTTTTGTGTATGCTTGTATTCTTGAACCTAATTTCATACATGTTTTGTATGGTAATGTTGCAGTGAAGAAAATATAATTAAACTGCATGTATTGCTAGATAATATAATTCAAGAATTAAACACATGAGTGACATACATGGAGCCAGATCAAAACTGTTAATAAATTCATATGCCATGCTTTTCAAGACTGAGAACCAAAGTTTAAATACTATGGCAATTGCAGTGAAGAAAATTTAAAATCAATATTGACAAGCAATAGTTATTCTTACCTGTCTTTAGCTGCAGATATGTGGTAGACAAGGCATTCTTTTTCTACGCATAGCTGTAGCACCGCTGCCCGCTGTGGCTTCTCGTAGTGTGTGTACTCGACATCAACGCCGACTAGTTTGACGGGCATTTCGCCGAGCTTCCTCCTGAACATGGACAACATCTTGTCCACGTCTTTGCCCTTGCTTGTGCAAAGGACGTGGAGCTTCTGATTGCCGTGGAGGTGGACATCGTGGAGCTCCCTGGTGTACTTGCGGTGTTGCTTGTACAGAGGTGCATCCGCCATGATTCTCCTCTGCTCTCTGGTGTTTGTTCTAGAAAGAGAGGTTAGTGAAAGGAAGAGCGGAGAAGAAGATGCAATGGGGTTTTTTGGGGGGACGAAGCAGTTGTGTTTTCTCCTCTACTCTCCTTGACAGGACGTGGGAGAGGTGGAGCGGGGCGGTAGCATGGTCGGGCTTTGTTTTAAGTTACGTGGCAACTGCCAACAGGTTCTGCTATGAGGAGGCTCTGTTAGTGCGTTGGAAATCCGGAACGTCGTTGCCTCTTTTTTCATGATTAGATCAATGTATTGACGCAACTGTCAGAAAATGTGATGATTGTGTTTTCGGTCAATTGTCCAAGTCAGTGCACTTCTTTTCTATCAGAAACGAACTGCTCAGGTCCACGTAGTGTACTGCAGTAGGATTCACATAGATGTACTTTTTTTTCTTCTCTTGATGGTGTTCTTTCTTTTCTTCTCTTGATTTTTGTGGTAATACAGTGTTTGTGTGGATGGAGGGTAGTGTGGGTAGGGGTGTCGGAGTGCTTTGGTAAAGTAACAGGGTTGCATTCTTATTTCAGCCATACTGCATTGCAGAGTGAAGATAACTGCAATTCAGAAGAAAAAAATACTTCGTGCTTCCACGTGGAGAACTGCATTATTGTACGTCGTGAACTGCATTTGTACGTTGACATCGGGCTTCCTGCATTTTGTTTATTAATAGTTTCTTACAGTGCCGACGCACATTTTTTTGTTTGTTGTTATTCATTTAAAATATGTTTCTCATTTTCTTTTTGATGTTTTATTTTTGAACTTATTGTTTTTTCTTAGTGGGCCTTGTTGGCCCTGTGTTCGGGTAGTGAAGATGCAATTGGGCCCAAGTCGGCCTGTGAGCACGGCTGGTTCCCGTTGCGCTGTGTGCGGTTTAATGTTTAGTCCCACCTCGCCCGCGGAAGGCGTGCACGACATGTTTATAAGCGCTGGCGACGCCTCTGTGTCGAACTCCTCTTGTTACTTATTTGGGCGCTTAAAGACGGCGCTCGCATCTGTATGCTCTCTGACCTGTGGGCCCATCTATGGCCGGCCCCATGCACTGTGACTCAAAACGACTCGCCTTCTTTGGGTGCAGACCTATTACGAGACTGGCTGGGGCCGGTAGCACCTGGGTGGTCAATTTTTCTTTTTATTTTTCTGCCTTATGTGTTTTTTCAATGTTGGGGCGTGCACTGCATTGATCAGGGTTCTGTACTGCATGTGCACGAATTCCGTACTGCATGTACTCATTTTTTGTTCCCGTGTTTTTGCTATTATAGTCTTTTTCCCCCAATGTATTGGAGTGCACTGCTTAGTAAATCATACCTCTACTTCATTGATTATGGTTCTGTGCTGCACGTTCGTGTACTTCCGCACTGTATTGAATTATTTACGTGTTTGTGTTTTTCTTTTTGTGTTTTTGCTCTTATGTATTCCTTTTTTCAAATTTAGGTTCGTGCACTGCTTTGTTGGGTATGTTAAGACTTCATTCGACAGATTCTGTACTGCATTCATGCACAACTTGCACTGCATGCATCCTGTTTGCATTTTGTACGACAATTTCATGACCAGCAAACTAAGTTGAATAGAAAGCAAACTAACATAATCAGAGTTCATCATTAGAAGCGATTGTGCATGGCAAGCAAACTAGGTTCAGCACACAAGCAAACTAACGATACATAAGCAAACAACATAAAGCAAATTTGATGATAATTCTAAAAGAATGCTGGCATTGTTGGCTCCTGGCCGGCACCATCTTCTTCTTCACCAGTTAGGCTCTTCCCATCCCAGCTGCTCCTGACGCGCTTCTTGGGGGGCTCCTTCTCCAGCTTTGCACGGCAAAGGCCGTCCTGGGTGAGGGTGATGCGGTTCCATATCTCGTATGCTGCGTAGGCGTCCTTTGCCGCGTACTCTATGTGCCTCATGGACAGAGGCAGGATGGCCCAGCACTGGTGCTCGTCGTCGCTGATCTTCTTCTTCATGTTGTTGTAGTAGTCATCGATGAGCATGCCGGAGACGTCTCTGAGGGAGTCCAACGGCTTGGTTGCCTCGGGCACCCTCCACTTCTTCTGGATGTCGACGAAGTTGGCGACCTCCAGTTTGACGCGCTGCAGCCTGGTTTTGTCGCCATCGATGGAGAAGCCTGCAAAGGTGTACCTGGGGTCGGCGAGGAAGTTGTCGAAGACGGTGCACCTTTAAGAGGCGCTCATTTGGAAGAGCGGCACCGGGTGATTCTTGCCGATGGAGAGCTGGCAGAGGGCGGGTTTCTGCGTCGCTTCAGGGTCGTTGTCGTACTTGAGATCAATGTCGACGATCTTGTGGCGCTGGAGGCTGAGGTGGCGCTCGTACTGCGCAAGGGTGATCGCCATCTGCTTCTTGTCATTGGTGTGGATGACGTGCAACTTGGTGTTGCCGTGCGCCTCCACGGCGTTGTCGCCCTTGTACTCATCGGTGAACGTCATCACCGGTAGCAGGGCTTGGTGCTTTTGCATTGATATGGGGCGATTTGTTGGGAGCGCAATGGATACTTGTGTTGTTGTGGATGAGAAGGCTTTTGGGAGGGGTCTGAATTTAAGGGGAGGGCGCGGGGTGGGATGGCCTCGTCGGATGAACTGCACGATCGCGCTGATGATGCGGTTGTGCAAATCGTGGGTTGGTTTTGCATTTGTGATCGTGGGCTTGTGGGGATGGAACTGCTCTGATCGGGTGGTTGTATGCAAACGTGGGTTTTTTTAAGGTGGTTTTATTTTATTTTTGATTAGTAAATTTTTTTAACCACCACTTTTCTGTGCAAACGGGCATTTTGTTACGTTTTATACATGCATCCTGTGTGATAATGAACTGCATTCGTATATAGTCCTGCACTGCATCTTCTACAATACAATACAGCACTTGTGTATACATGTGCGTACTTCACTGTTTTTTGAGTTTATTTATTTGTGTAGGTAATCGGGAACTGGATTGCCATACCGCACTGCATCGTGTAATGTAATGCACTGCATTTTTTACAGCCATGTACTAGATCCTCTTTTTGCCTGTACTTACTGTAGTCCCTAGTATGGGAGGGGTAGGGAAAGGGGGGTTGGGGGGGCACTTTTTTTGAACTTATTATTTTTTCTTAGTCGGCCTTGTTGGGCCTGTGTTCGGGTAGTTTAGAGATGCACTTGGGCCCAAGTCGGCCTGTGAGCACGGCTTGGTTCCCGGTTCGCTGTGTGTGCGTCCTAATGTTTAGTCCCACCTCGCCCGCGGAAGGCGCGCCCGACCTGTTTATAAGCGCTGGCGAGGCATACTGGTCGAACCCCTCCGTATACTTATCTGGGCGCTTATACACCGCGCTCGCAGCTATATGCCCTATGACCTGTGGGCCCATGTGCAACCGGCCCCATGCATTGTGACTCAGAACGACTCCCCTTCTGTGGGTGTAGACCTATTACGAGATTGGCTGGGGCCGGTAGCACCTGGGTGGTCAATTTTTTTTCCTTTGTATCTTTTTCAACGTTGGGGCATGCACTGCTTTTTAGTAAATCATGCGTGCACTGCATTGATTTAGTTTCAGTACTGCATGTGCACGCATTCCGTACTGCACATGTTATGCGCTACATTTTTGTGCACTGCATTGGTATCATTTTTCTTTATTGTTTTTCCTCTTTCGTATCATTTTTTCTTAGTGTACGGGTGTGCACTACTTTTGTGCCCCTATGCGCACTGCATTCGTCATAGTTCTGTGCTGCAGGTGTACACATTTTGCACTGCGTGCATCCTTCTTTGTGCCAAAAAGCATGTACTGCACTTCATCCACACATATAGTGAACTTCCTGGTACGAATTTGGAGAACTGCACACATAAAATGGTCTGTGGGTTATAATTTTTTAGAGTATTATTTTTTAATGATCTGTGGTTTTGTTCGTGGGAATTGCTGCAGTCAAAGTACACCTTCTTTTTTCGTTCCTTTTTCTTTGGTAACATAAGCCTTTATTGAATGTCCTTTATTCTTGGGAACATAATTTCCATTAAGTCCCCTTTAATTTTCAGTTTTGACCTTTTTGCATTCCTCTAATATAAATGAAGGCTAACTTATACCCTTCCTTTGCATTTCATTTTCTCCTCTAGCTGCAAGTTCTCTCCTTCCTCCAGCCTATTATTATTTTTTTTGCTTTTCTAGGTTTTTGTTGTGATGGCTCCAGGCCCTTGTGCGTATCTCTTCTGCTGCGGCCATGGTTGTGGTGTGCCGATGCACTGCGATTGTTCAGCTTCTCACAGACCCGTCGTGCTCATCGTGGTGGGAAGGTGTTGTGCTGAACTGGGCGAGCCGAGCAGCTTGCATATGGTACAGTATTCACGGAAGGATTGGATATGGGCCAGATCAACGTTTCTGCGTTCTATTCTGCCCTTATTCGGCGTGGCCTTGGCTGCACGAGTCCTTTTGTCCATCAGCTTACGCCAACAGATGTGGAGACTCGCTACAAGATGGTATGTTTCGTTAGATATGATTTTTTCTTTGTGTTTTTTTGTATAATTCCACTGCATTCTGAACTTGTAGTATTTTAGGAACGCACTTTTTTCTTTGTTTTTTGAAGTGTACTGAAATGTGTTCTTATTTCTTGTTTTTATTTTTTTTGCTTGTGTGCATGTAGCTTATGTTTTAGTTTACAAGTTAGAATATGTGAACTGCTTATATATTAGCTGAGCACTACATATTTCTACATTTTTTCCCAATTTGTATGGTGTGTACTACATGTAGCTTGTCTATAGTACTGCGTGATAGTTTGAAGCGTACTGCATATTTGCCAGTTCCATACTGCATATTGAAATGCGTTTTATATGTACTACTTGTTGGACTGTTGTCCACTTCATCTATCTCTCTTCATAGTATGAGAATTGTACTGCTAGTTTCGTTCTCAAACAGTTTTATTATTTTTTACAAAAAATTCCTCAATGAGCTGTTAGGTATGTGCGGCTCAAGAAGAAAGGAATTCTTCAAGTTGTTCTTGGTAATGGATACCTTAAACCAGCCAAGTACAGTGTAGGCGTTGACGGGCGGCTGTGTCTGCACAAAGGGTGGAAGGAATTTGTCATTGATAGTGGCTTGAAGTTTAAGCAAGTTGTTGTCTCAACTTCTTTGAACTCGAGGATCGTACGGTTAGAATCATGTTTGATGTGATTTGCTAAGGTTATGAGGTTGATTTGTAATAAGTACTTTTGCGTGTTGAACGCTTCATCTTTTTGATGTGTTTTGTAATAAGCACTTTTGTGATCTGAACCGCTTCAATTATTATTCAACGGGAAATTTGTGTTTACATGGTTACAATATGTGAACTGCTTATATGTCAGCTGAGCACTACATGTTTCCACATTTTTTCCCAATTTGTATGGTGTGTACTACATGTAGTTAGTCTATAGTACTGCATGATAGTTCGAAGCGTACTGCATATTTGCAAGTTCCATACTGCATATTGAAATGCATTTTATATGTACTACTTGTTGGACTGCAGTGAGCTAACAGCATTTTTTCCATGGTTTTTGAATCAAAATGTGTCAATGTTTTACTCAAGACTGCTATATATATATATGGTATACTCTATATACCATTTTCTCTTTACATGGTTTAGTTGAATAACTCATAGGCAACGGGAATTTTGTGTTTACACAAAATTTAAACTGATACATAAGTCATAGAGATAAGCAAATTGCTATGCATACGATTAGTTTATTGTCTATTCATCTATTTGGTCGTTAACCTGCTGCTTCTGCGCGGTGACTGGAGCGTGTCTAATGTCGCACTTTCTTTTGTTTTCCATGGCGGTGTTGCTGGTTCTTGTCTATGCACCTTTGTGTTTGTAGCCCCTCGCATGCTAGTTGATGGCTGCTTTCGTTTTTCAGCGCTGTGAACTGCATCCTTCTTTGTTCCCCGCGTGCTGGTTGATGGCTGCTTTGGTTTTTCAGCGATGTGGACTGCATCCTTCTTTGCTCCCCGCGTGCTGGTTGATGGCTGCTTTGGTTTTCCTGTGCTGTGAACTGCATCCTTCTTTGCTCCCCGCGTGCTGGTTGTTGGCTGCTTTCGTTTTCCAGTGCTGAGAACTGCATCCTTCTTTGATCCCCGCATGCTGGTTGATGGTGGTTTTCGTTTTCCAGTGCTGTGAACTGCATCCTTCTTTGCTCCTACCTTGTTTTTTGAAAGTGGTGTTGTTCTCGGTTTTTTCTGTACAGCAGCATTTCCTTGTGGTGGTCTTGTTGACATTGTTTCTTCATGTTCTTCGTCCTCTTCACTCTCTTCAGTCTCTTCACTCTCTTCTTCCTCTTCATCATCTTCATCATCTGTTTCTTTATAAGCCATTGTATCTTCAGTTTCTTCACGTTCTTCGTCCTCTTCACTCTCTTCTTCTTCCTCCTCTTCTCCATCTGCTTCTTCATAAGCCATTTCTTCTTCAGTTGTGTCATCATCTTCTTCTTTGATCTCACCTTCTTCGTCTTCCTCATTTTCTGATCTTTTTCTTTTTCTTTTGAGGCAGGTTCTTGAATTGTGTCTCTTCCTCTTTTTGCAGATGCTACAACATCTCGGTTTCGTCCATTTCTTAGTGTTGTGAGTGGAATTTCTGTTTTGTTGTGCATCTCCATGTCCTCATTTTTCTTGTTCATTTCTTTTTGTACACGTCCTGGAATTGTGGCCGCTGATTTCATTACATGTTCTGCACATTCTTACTCCTAGTGGGTGACCATCACTGTCCAGCTCAGGCTGTGGCTTACTGTTTTTGTCATCATTTTTCTCCTTGCATGCCACCTTTTTCTGGGTTGCATCTCCCCCTTTATTTCTTCCTCTTGTGTTTGAAACAGGAGGTGGAAGAATTGTTTATTTTTTGATAGCACTAGTTCCGATATGTTCAGTATTTTCTAGTTGCTCGGCATTATTGTCATGCTAGTATTTCTCTGCTTGCTTTAGTTTTGCTGCTTCTTCTTCTTCTTCGTTGAGCATGTCAACTTCCTCGATCAGTGCCCTCATACCAGACAATGCTCTGTGGCACCCAGCGTCGGACCTTGTCGCTCTATTTGCAAGGTCCATTGTTGTTTCTGTCAGCAATTTTCTATGGCAAAAATACAAGGTCCCATCTGGTGTTGTTTGTTCGTAGTCTCTTCTGTCAAACGTTGCATCTGATCTTGCGTTACGGGTGTATATTTTCATGATGTACACCTCAGGAATGTTGAGTACTCTCAAATGAGAAAGGATGCATAAGACATGGACGCAAAAGAGGCCTGCAGACAAACACATGATTTTTTTTTCTGTAAGTGAACTGCATGAAATTAGTAAACATATTTTTTTTGTTATTTGTTCATTTTTTAAAGAAGTGAACTCCATTTGGTTTTGTGAATTACTCATGCATGTGTACTTTTAAAGTTTAGTAAGTGAGCTTTCGTGCATGACTATCAGAATCTAGAATTATTTTTGCTAGGAGTCTCACCCGTGTGTGTCCAGAGTTTGCACTCACATTCGTAGACACCTTTCTCTTCATCGGCGACCACTTGGAAATTATGCCTTACCCAGTCAAATGCATCCGATCTGTTGTAGTGGTGTACGAGGTACTTTGTCGGGTTCTCAGGGCACCGTTCTGCTCTGAATGCAGTGCTACGGTAGAGTGTTTCTTTGAAATCTGCAAACACTGCCTTTGTATACACTTTTGATAGCTGAATTTCGAACCCAAACTTTGTTGTTGTTTTTACCTCTGACTGCATGATCACAAATGCACTGTTAGGAACCAGAGAAATGAAAAAATTGTTTGTTTTTGTAGTCATATTTTTTAGCAGTTTTTGATTGACATTTTGTTTACCTCATTTGCTACTGTCTCTGCGTGCTCGACGGCCTTCCTGGTCTGAATGCACTTATCCACCTGCTGAGCAAACAGATAGAGATCATGCTTCTCCCTGACAAAAAATTTCTTCAGTATGCGGTTCATGCTCTCGCTTCTGTGTGCGGAAGTCATCCAAGCACATAAAATTTCCTTGTAGTAAGCCGAGATCCACTCATGCCTGTCATCCCACAGCGAATTCATCACTTTGTCGTCTTGCAAGTTGTACCTCTGAATAAGGTTCTTCCATGCTCGTTCAAATTCTGACGGCATTAGTGGGTGGTTCAGCATTGCATTGAGTTCGTCCTTGAGCTTCTCGTGCGCCTTATATAGCAAGGCGAGGTGGTCTTTGTACTTCTTCATGATATGCCATCGACACAGCTTATGCAGAGTTTGTGGGAGGATAGTTTTTAATGCTGCCTTCATCAAAGAACACTGGTCTGAGAAGACACAAACAGTGTTTTTTTATTAAGTTGTTTGCGTGTGTGCAAGATAGATGGAAGAAATATAAGTGCACCAAACAAAACATAAGTATGCAGGTGTTTTTTATTTTTTGTACCTGTGAGCATGCAGATTGGCGGCTTGTTGTTCATACACCTCAGAAAGGTTTTGAAAACCCACTCAAATGATGGTATTGTTTCATCTCGCACGAGTGCAACAGAAAATATGGTGCTCTGTAGATGATGGTTCACCCCCACAAACACTCCCAGCGGCATGTGGAATTTGTTAGTTTTATACGTCGTGTCAAATGTAACGCAGTCTCCAAAATCTTCATACGATCCTTTGCAACTTGCGTTCGCCCAAAAGACGTTTCTTACACAGTTATCTACATCAACGTCATAATCATAGAAGAACTCTAGGTTTATCTTATGCATTTTCTCGAAGAAATCCAGAAGTTTCTTGACATCATCTTCAGACTCTTCTCTGGCAAACTTCTGTTTCCTGCATTTTCAGAGACAATGCAAACTTATCTCATAAAACAGGGAATAATTACCGACAGAATGCTCAAGAGATATGCTCTGTTACGTGCTTACTTGTTTACCCAGTCGCGGCTAGTATGTCCCATGTACTGCAGACCACCGGACATACGCGATAGCGTCAACATCATCTGAGCATGTGTGTGGTTGTCTAGTTGCATGTCTTTCACTAACTGGTCTATCAAAGGATCGTCTTTTTTGTGCAATCGCATGTGCAAAAGTATCCCGGGGCTTTCCAGCATCTTGTGATTGTGGT
Organism: Triticum dicoccoides; assembly: GCF_002162155.2. Lineage (NCBI taxonomy): Eukaryota > Viridiplantae > Streptophyta > Magnoliopsida > Poales > Poaceae > Triticum > Triticum dicoccoides. Next base: position 26,083,722 of record NC_041393.1, on the reverse strand, counting down.
TGAGTTGAACCATTTCTATCACAAATTTGCCATCCTTCCTTTTTTGACTCTAATCTTTGCATTGCAGCCAATCCTTTTTGATGTCTTCTGACATACCCGATGATAATTTGACACAGCCTGCTTGTGCACCCCTTCTCTTGAGCAGACAATGTAGGCATTTGTCCTGTGTTTTGCCCTCTTGCGTATGCCAAACCCTGCACATCTTGCAAAATTGTTGTAAAAGTCCCATGCCTTGTCGTACGTGGTGAACTTCATTCCAACAGCAGGTACGAGGTTCAGCGGCATGTTTTTATCCTGCATTAATTGCAATGCTCTATGAGATAATTTGTTCTGTTCTGTTTTTTAAATACGAGTAGTGCATACGAGTTTAATAAAGCATTTGCAATGTTCCTAGCCAAACCTCATAAGAAATATCAGTGTGCACTGCAATGTTATCTGAATGGACTGCAACTATTTTTTTCAGACCATAAACTTACATGTGTGTAGAGTCATTCGCTCGATGGTGTTTGCAGCTCGCCGGGTTGTATTGGACATGGCGGGGTTATAGCAGATCTGTGTAGTTGAGGATCTCGCGGTGGCAACAGTGAGGAGGATTTGTACCTGCTGTTTACTTTTGACCGAGGCACGATTGGTGGTCGCAGTGTCGAAGTTGATGCAACAGGTCTGGTTGGAGCTCTGTTTTTCGGTGCAGCAGGTGGATGCTGAGCTCTATTTTGGGGTGCGGTAGGTGGACATGGTGGTAATCCGGTATTGTGACGATGTCTTGGTGGATTGGTTTGAAAATTTTGGAGCAGTGGCACATCATCATAGACATAATCATCATCTGCTGCAACATCGTGTTCAACTGCGTCATCATTGTCTGTTCGGACATGCTGTCCAAACGTAGTGAACTCATGCTTATACTCTGGGTTGAGAACTGTTATCGGCTCATCTTCATCGTCATCGTCTTCATCATCGCGTTGGTGAGTTCCTTCGCAGACGAATGTGACATCATTGTCATCTTCAACTACATCTTCTTCCTGGAAAAAATCTTCTTGTGGAGAGTACTGCACCCTGTTTGTCGTCGTGAAGAATCCACGAGGAATCTCAGGGGTAAACCAGCCAGTATCTCTTTCAGAAGAATATCCACTCTTCTGAAAGTTGTTGTTCTCAGTGCTGTCAATTATGCGCGGCATTTTGTATCTGCTGAACGGCATCTCCTGCACACAAAATGACCGAGCTGCATTGTCACGTTAAATGAACTGAATCATGCGAACTGCCATGTGTTCAAAATGGTACTGCCGAAGCATTGCATGGTGACTACATCACCCCGCGAGGTGAACTGAAGCAACTGCACTGCATCGTTATCTGTAATAAACATATACAAGCGTACTGCATAACCGAGTAAGTGCACTGCATTTTCCCCGACAACGAACTGAAGCAACCGCAATGCATAGGTTTTGTAGGCCCGCTGTACTGCCTGTACTTCTTTGTTTTGTCTAGGATAACTACACTGAGATGGTTGAGGAAGTGTACTGCTTTACCTCGTGTTGTAGTGATTTCTTGCGTTTATAGGAGGAAGTTCCCTTCTCGTCCGTCAGCACAACTTTCACGTTTGCCCGTGCAGTCCACTTGCCCTTCAGAAGTTCATGGGCGGTCTGAACGTTGCTCAAGGTGAACGGGGAAGGAGGATTTGCTCTGAAGGTCGAGGCAGACTTATTCCAAGAACCTACCATGGATGAAGCAACCTTGTGCACACTCCTCCTTGCTCGAATTAGTTTGATGTCCAGGCAGCACCAATCCACATCTAATGAAGTACAGCTAATTGTAGGCCCGGAGGATTTCGTTGGCGGCGCTACCGAGCTCCTGCCGTGGAAGAAGGCCGATAGGCTGGTGTTGCTCGGTGCCTGGCGCGGAAGAAGGCCGAGAGGCGACGGGCGGCATCGCTGTCTGGCCGCCGCCGCGGAAGAAGGCCGGGAGGGGAGGGGCGGTGTCGCTGCCGGCCGCCACCGCGAAAGAAGGCTGGGAGGGGAGGGGTGGCGGCGCTCCCAGGCCGCCGCCACGGGAGAAAGCGGGGAGGGAAGGGGTGGCATCGCTCCCAGGCCGCCGTCGCGGAAGAAGGCCGGGAGGGGAGGGCGGCGGCGCGCCCAGGCCGCTGCCGCGGAAGAAGGCCGGGAGGGGAGGGGAGGCGGTGCACCCAGGCCGCTGCCACGGTAGAAGGCCGGGAGGGGAGGGGCAGCGGCGCGCCCAGGCCACTGCCGCGGTAGAAGGTCGGGAGGGGAGGGGCGGCGGCGCGATCTGTTGGTGGTGTGCAGAATAAGGCTGGTGTTATCAAAATAAGGGTCTTAAGGGGTGTTATCATAATAGACCCATGTAAGTTAGCATGAATCATTATTGTTGACAACACCCAAAGGTGAATACGTTGGGAGGCAACACAATAAGCCCCTATCTTTCTCAGTGTGCGGTTGAAACTCCATAACCACAAGTATTGCGTGGGTGTTAGCAATTGTAGAAGACTATATGATAGTTGAGTATGTGGACTTGCTGACAAGCTCTATTCTTGACTCTTTCTGATGTTATGATAAATTGCAATTGCTTCAATGACTGAGATTATAGTTTGTTAGTTCCCAATGAAGTTTCTGAACCATACTTAACATTGTGAACTGATTGTTACTTGAGCACAAGAAATCATATAACAAAATCTATATATGTTGTTGTTATAAGAATGATCATGATGCCCTCATGTCCGTATTTTATTTTTATCGACACCTCTATCTCTAAACATGTGGACATATTTTTCGATATCGGCTTCCGCTTGAGGACAAGCGAAGTCTAAGCTTGGGGGAGTTGATACATCCATTTTGCATCATGCTTTTATATCGATAATTATTGCATTATGGGCTGTTATTACACATTATGTCTCAATACTTATGGCTATTCTCTCTTATTTTACAAGGTTTACCATGAAGAGGGGGAATGCCGGCAGCTGGAATTCTGGCGGGAAAAGGAGCAAATGTTGGAAACCTATTCTACACAATTACTCCAAAAATCATGAAACTCCACGGAAGTCAGTTTTGGAATTAATAAAAATTATTGAGCGAATAAATCACAAGAGGGGGCCCACATCCTGGCCAGGAGGGTGGGGGCGCGCCCACCCCTACTGGGTGCGCCCCTGTCTCTTGGGCCCCCTGATGGCCCTCCGGTGCCCATCTTCTGCTATATGAAGGATTTTACCCTGGAAAAAATCAAAGGCAAGCTTACGGGATGAAACTCCGCCGCCACGAAGCGGAACCTTGGCGGAACCAATCTAGGGCTCCGGCAGAGCTGTTCTGCCGCGGAAACTTCCCTCTGGGAGGGGGAAATCATCACCATCGTCATCACCAACGTTCCTCTCATCGGGAGGGGGTCAATCTCCATCAACATCTTCACCAGCACCATCTCCTCTCAAACCCTAGTTCATCTCCTGTATCCAATCTTGTATCCAAAACCACAAATTGGTATCTGTGGGTTGCTAGTAGTGTTGATTACTCCTTGTAGTTGATGCTAATTGGTTTATTTGGTGGAAGATCATATATTTAGATCCTTAATGCATATTGTTACTCCTCTGATTATGAACATGAATATGCTTTGTAAGTAGTTAGGTTTGTTCCTGAGGACATGGGTGAAGTCTTGCTATTAGTAGTCATGTGAATTTGGTATTTGTTCGATATTTTGATGAGATGTATGTTGTATATCCTCTAGTGGTGTTATGTGAACATCGACTACATGACACTTCACCATTATTTGGGCCTAGAGGAAGGCATTGGGAAGTAATAAGTAGATGATGGGTTGCTAGAGTGACAGAAGCTTAAACCCTAGTTTATGCGTTGCTTCGTAAGGGACTGATTTGGATCCATATGTCTAATGTTGTGGTTAGGTTTACCTTAATACTTCTTTTGTAGTGTTGGATGCTTGTAATTAATCATAAGTGGGATGCTTGTCCAAGTAAGGGCAATACCCAAGCACTGGTCCACCCACATATCAAATTATCAAAGTACCGAACGCGAATCATATGAGCGTGATGAAAACTAGCTTGACGATAACTCCCATGTGTCCTCGGGAGCTTCTTTCTCATTATAAGAAATTGTCCAGGCTTGTCCTTTGCTACAAAAAGGATTGGGCCACCTTGCTGCACTTTATTTACTTTCATTGCTTGTTACTCATTACAATTTATCTTAACACAAAACTATCTGTTACCTACAATTTCAGTGCTTGCAGAGAAAACCTTACTGAAAACCGCTTGTCATTTCCTTCTGCTCCTCGTTGGGTTCGACACTCTTACTTATCGAAAGGACTACGATAGATCCCCAACACTTGTGGGTCATCAGATCCCGCCACGACGCTCTGCGTGGAACTGCACCAACTGACAGCTCCTCCATTCAATAAAAATACGTATCCGGCTTGTGACTTAGAGTCATCCGGATCAGTGTCAAAACTAGCATCGACGTAATCACTTATGACAAGCTCTTTGTCACCTCCATAATGAGAAACATATCCCTAGTCTTTTTCAGGTACTTCAGGATGTTCTTGACCGCTGTCCAGTGATCCACTCCCGGATTACATTGCTACCTCCCTGCTAAACTTATAGCAAGGCACACATCAGGTCTGGTACACAGCATAGCATGCATGATAGAACCTATGGCTGAGGCGTAGGGAATGACTTCCATTTTCTCTCTATCTTCTGCAATGGTTGGGCATAGAGTCTGACTCAACTTCACACCTTGTAACACAGGAAAGAACCATTTCTTTGATTGATCCATTTTGAACTTCTTCAAAACTTTAGCAAGGTATGTGCTTTGTGAAAGTCCTATCAAGCATCTTGATCTATCTCTATAGATCTTGATGCCCAATATATAAGCAGCTTCACCAAGGTCTTTCATTGAAAAACTATTGTTCAAGTATCCTTTTATGCTATCGAGAAATTCTACATCATTTCCAATCAACAATATGTCATCCACATATAATATTAGAAATGCTATAGAGCTCCCACTCACTTTCTTGTAAATACAGACTTCTCCATAAGTCTGTATAAAACCATATGCTTTGATCACCTCATCAAAGTGTATATTCCAACTCCGAGATGCTTGCACCAGTCCATAATTGGATCGCTGGAGCTTGCACACTTTGTTAGCACCTTTAGGATCGACAAAACCTTCTGGCTGCAACATATACAACTCTTCTTTAAGAAATCCATTAAGGAATGCAGTTTTGACATCCATTTGCAAGATTTAATAATCATAAAATGCAGAAATTGCTAACATGATTCGGACAGACTTAAGCATCGCTACGGATGAGAAAGTCTCATTGTAGTCAACTCCTTGAACCTGTCAAAAACCTTTTGCAACAAGTCGAGCTTTGTAGACAGTAACATTACCATCAGCGTCAGTCTTCTTCTTGAAGATCCATTTATTCTGTATGGGTCGCCGATCATTGGGAAGATCCACCAAAGTCCACACTTTGTTCACATACATGGATCCTATCTCAGATTTCATGGCCTCAAGCCATTTATCGGAATCTGGGCTCATCATAGCTTCTTCATAGTTCGTAGGTTTGTCATGGTCAAGTAGCATGACCTCTAGAACATGATTACCGTACCACTTTGGTGTGGATCGTGCTCTGTTTGACCTACGGGGTTCTATAACAACTTGATCTAAAGTTTCATGATCTTTATCATTATCTTCCTCTCCAGTTGGTGTAGGCATCACGTGAACAGATTTCTAGGATGAGATACTTTCCAAATTGAGAGACGGTACAACTACCTCGTCAAGTTCTTCTTTCCTCCCACTCACTTCTTTCGAGAGAAACTCCTTCTCTAGAAAGGTTCCGTTCTTAGCAACAAAAATCTTGCCTTTGGACTTGTGGTAGAAGGTGTACCCAATTGTTTCCTTAGGGTATCTTATGAAGACACACTTCTTAGATTTAGGTTCGAGCTTATCAGGCTGAAGCCTTTTGACATAAGCATCGCATCCCCAAACTTTAAGAAATGACAATTTAGGTTTGTTACCAAACCACAGTTCATACAGTGTCGTCTCAACGGATTTTGACGGTGCCTTGTTTAAAGTAAATGTAGCTGTCTCTAATGCATAATCCCAAAACGATAGTGGTAAATTGGTAAGAGACATCATAGATCGCACCATATCTAATAAAGTACGGTTACAACGTTCGGACACACCATTATGCTGTGGTGTTCCAGGTGGCTTGAGCTGTGAAACTATTCCACATTTTTTTAAATGAAATCCAAACTCGTAACTCAAATATTCTCCTCCACGATAAGATTGTAGAAACTTTATTTTCTTATTACGATGATTCTACTTCACTCTCAAATTCGTTGAACTTTTCAAATGTTTCAAACTAGCGGGTTCACCCGCGCAATTGCGCGGCTAGAATTGATGTATTTTATTTAATTTTTAAATATTTTTTGCTATTTTCCTCGTTGGTTGTAATACATGCATTGTTCATTTGGTACATGTCACCCTCCCAATACTTTCTTGGTAGCTCATCTTATTATATTTGTTTCGCATGATCAACAATCTAAGCTATTACATTATCGTTATATGCTAAATAAAGTTGTAAAAACTCTCTATCTCTCTCTCCTTCTCTCTCTCCCCTTGTTATAATCATCATCGAATTATTTTGTCATGTCTATGTTATTTTTTGTTGATCTATATTTCTTTGGAATAACAAAAAAATGTATACAATATTCAGCATGGTTTGTCTCTAGTTCATAACTACATTATCTCTTGCTCTGTTTTTCCCCACCGAATTAACCTTTGAAGAATATTCTCTATAACTATTATCATAGCTTTCTATCCCTTATTGTATAGATAAATTTTGTTATGAGACATTTATGTTCTTACACAATTGAGATGACTTAATGGATACTTGAACTACGTGCTGTCCATTTTCTATTGTTATAGACACAATATCATTATTGTTATAGACACAATATCATTTTGCTTCTGTATGATATGTTTTTTGCAAGGATTCTGTATGATATGTTGCTCACACATGTACCACAACACTGAATGTCTTGCATGCATTGATCCTGACTCGTCCTGGCGGCAGTAGTACTCGTTCGGTGGACTTGGAATCTCAATGTAATTTATATCTTTCAGATGGTTTGTATTTTTTTTCATATAGAGATGTTATGTACTTCCAGTAAAGTTTACTAACAGATCAGATCATTTTCGAATTGTGATGGTATCATTATAATTTCAGTCATTGTATTTCTCGCATGAGTTGCTGATGCATGAATTATCACCGGTAACATATTTATTATGTAAAAAAATTGCCTTGCCAATTTTTTTCACCCCAAACTCATTGCTATATATGTACTATATGCGTACGAATCTATTTTGTTTTATTTTAAATCCAGGGTAACAACATTATTATGTAAAGAAATTGTCTTGCCAATTTTTTTCACCCCAAACTCATTGTTATATATATACTACGTGCGTACGAATCTATTTTGTTTTATTTTAAACCCAGGTAGAGAAGTTTTTATCCCACCACGAAGCACTACAACTCAAAAAAAGTGATGCACTAATTAATCAAGAGTCCATATAGGAGTTGGCTTCCCTATTGCAATACCAACACGCATGCTTATGCATGATTCCAATCGGCCAGATTTTTTTTAGTCTTTTTAAATAGGAAAGGCATATGAGTTTGACATAACAGGTGTTGACCTATTCCTACGTACCATGTCAAATTATCTTGTGTGTGATAATATTTGTATGTAACCCTACTTTTTCTAAATATCGATCGTTAATATCTAAAATAAATGATTGAGATAATTTAATCTGTGTGGACGAACATGATGGTATGTTTGTCTCTTCTTTTAATTATATATTACTCCCTCCATTCCTAAATATTTATCTTTTTAAAGATTTTAAATGGACTACCACATACGGATGTATATACACATATTTTAGACTATAGATTCACTCATTTTGCTCTGTATGTAGTCATTTGTTGAAATCTCTAGAAAGAAAAATATTTAGGAACGGAGGGAGTAGATGCTATAATATATATTCTTCATTAATATAGGGTTTTTGGACTTCATTTGAGAACGAAATTTCTATCTGGGTCACTCGTGTATTTCAGCAGTATTGTTTCACAATATAGTTTAGAATAAGTTTTTACATGTTCAAGCCAACACAGTATATCATAAAATACTGGTTAAAAGCTTGATTAGTTAACTAATAATTACTCGATAAACTACTAAGGTACTGTAAAGAGGAAATTTTCCCTTTCCGTAAACAAAAATCTCACCTATAGTTTAAGGAATAGGGATTTTGGTCTTGGTGCGACGGAAGAACCGTGGGTTGCCTTTGTGTACTCACCATATCATATATGCATTAATTTTCAATTTCTAATGGTTATTTTTTAAAAGTTTATATTAGTTCACATTGAAATATTACTTTTTGGTCATTTGTCCCCTTTCCATCAATTTTAAATCTGATTGTGGCATGTTTTTCTGTTTCATTATAGGTTGTCATTAGTAGAAAAGGGGGCATTTGTCTTGGTTCGTAAGGGCCTTTAGTCCCGGTTCATGAACCGGGGCTAATGGGTCGTTACTAATACCTCCCCTCTTTAGTCCCGGTTCAAACACGAACCGAGACAGATGGTCCTCCACGTGGCCGGTGCGCCGAGCCCAGGCAGGGGGGCCTTTATTAATTAGCTAGCTAACACAATATATGAAACACCTAAATTAACCCCCCAAAAC
>NC_041393.1:26046008-26074617 GCF_002162155.2 Triticum dicoccoides | reverse complement strand
CAACCACTGAAATGCTGACGCGTGGATGCCTTTTGGTCCCGTGCTTGGTCGACGCTACGTACTATATACATATAGCCCTCGACACGCTAGCTAGTAAGAAAATGAAGGGAACCATTGAGTACAGAAGTTCGTCATGCATACGGTGCGAGACCGAGTACATCAGGAGAACGAACGGGTGGCTCAACTAAAGGCTCAACAGACGGCTCAGCTGGCGGCTAATCAAGATATCCCAGAGTATCCAACAACTTCTATTGAGATGGGAGTCGCCACTAGAACCGGTGGTGTTCCTTGTCTGGTTCCGGCTTTACGTAATGTGCGGTTGCCCAAAGACTTCAAGGGACCTCGAAAGGTGCCGAATTACACGGCCGACTTACAGCCCGCAACATGGATTGAGAGTTATGAGATGACCATGGAGCTGTTGGAAGTTAGTGATGCAGCGATGGCTAAATATTTCACCATGATGCTAGATGGAACGGCCCGGTTTTGGTTAAAGGGCCTGCCACCCAATTCCATTGGTTCATGGGGCGAGTTAAAGGTCCGGTTCATCCAGAACTTCAAAGACACCTGTAAGCAATCTATGACGGTCATGGACTTGACAAATTGTAAACAGGGGGAAGGTGAATCTACCACCCATTGGGTACGCCGGGTCAAGGAGATAATTTATTCATCTGATAAGATGGATGCCGGTACTGTAGTCCTTATATTGGAAAAGAATTGCAGCTTCAAGCCACTGAGGCAGAAGTTAGGGCGCCTTAAACGTGGCTACAAGGATATGGGTACACTAATGGCAACTCTGGTCAAGTATGCTGATTCTGATAGTACCAAGGATCCCGGGTCTGACGATGAAAAGGCAGGGAAGGGAAAACAGAACAAGAGTAGAAAGGGCCAACAGCACAACCCGGTGAACCATGGTGGCAATAAGCGTAAGGCGGACGACAACCCAGAACTTGTGGCCAACGTTAATACACAGGGTAACAATCAGAGACATAAGGGTGGTGGAAACAACCAATAGGGACCGGATCATATCTGAATCCGGCTTTCCCTTTGGTCCGACTTATGATCATATCTGAATCTAGCTGTGATCACTTGGGGGCTTCTTGATCATATTTGAATCACAGCTTAACCCCTTTGGGTCTAACGTGGATCGTATTCGAAACAGCGTCATTAAACAACTTTTATGGTCACTTGGGGGCTTCCTGTTCAAAATAGGTCGTATTCGAACCAAAGAGAACATAGCTGTCGATACCCACTTGATCGGCATACTGCCAAACCTACTTGGGGGCTTCTTGATCATATTTGAATCACAGCTTGACCCCTTTGGGTCTGACGTGGATCATATTCGAATCAGCGTCATTAAACAATTTTTATGGTCACTTGGGGGCTTCCTGTTCAAACATAGGTCGTATTCGAACCAAAGAGAACATAGTTGTCGATACCCACTTGATCGGCATCGCCAAAGCCACTGGGGGCTATATGATCGTATCCGAATCTTACCTTAACCCCTTTGGAACGGTTCTCTAGTCGTATTCGAATCAGGAGCCTGTGAACATTGCTTTAACTATATTTGAACCTTCTTGAGGAGATGAGTCTTGGCCCTTCCAGTTCAGTATTGACTACCCCAAGTCCTACAAGTTCCAGGTACATATGAACCGGGAAGGTTACCAAAGGGTTCGCAGGTATGCTATTGTGAGTATAAGTAATCATAAATCGGTCTGTACATGATGTTTTTTGTACTATGTTCCGGGTTATCAATACTTTATAAACCCCTGGAGCAGTAAACCACCCAAGAAAGTTTTGTTTGCTTTATGTGCAGAGTAAGGCAGGAAAATTTAACTTCAAGGGGGCAAATGATCAACATAAGCTGGGAAATATAGGCTAATGACGGCTTACGAAATTGTTAAGCGCCATAAACATGCGCGAAGGCATGGCAAACATTGAGAAGTTTTTACAAGACTCCCCGAGTCTGAATAAGTGAAGCATCGTTTGGGCAAAAGGTAAGATGCCTGGCAGCTCACTCCTTTGGCGGGCTTGATGGCTCTGGGTTATCCTTCTCCACCTCTCCGTCGGTTGCTTTGTCCTGGAAGGTGGACGAGGCCCAGTCAATGCCGCTTAAGGCTTCAAATTCAGCCTCATCATCTATTAAACCGGCCGGGTCCACTTCAGGGGCAAAGGTATGCTTACGCGTTGGAGGGATCAGGCTGATTTGATCATATGGAGCGTTTGGGATTCTCTGGTTTTCACTGTCATAAGCCGGTGCATACTTGCTAAGATCTGTGTCGTTTCCAATAAGGGTCACCACGGGACGTATGGCTTTGACACAGGCGTTGAAGTCATGGTCGTCAAAGGCAGTACCATCCTCCTTCAGACTTGGGTATCCAAGGGCAAGGTCGGCCGGGTCTAGTTCTGGGAGCCATGCTTTAGCCCGACTCAATGCGGCTACGGCTCCGGCTCTTGAGGACGCCCGCCTTAGATCTTGGATCCGCTGAGGAAGAAAAGCGAGGCTCTTCAATATGTCTTGCAGAAGGCGGGGATTTGGAATTGATAAAGCTACAATCGCCAAGGCACGTTGTGACCCGGTGTACAGCTGCTCCACAAGGGTGTAAACTACCTTGAGCTTGATCAGCATGTTTTGCTTGAGGTTGGTACTCCTGGGGCCTGTATGGTCACAAGCATAACAATAAGCCGGAGATAATCATCACAATAAATCCTTGGAAGATTACAATGTTTAAGGTTTTTTGGAGGGACTTACCGAAGATGGCTGAGACCATTTGGGATATCTGCCGCTTTAAGTCGGACAGTTCGGTTGTTGCCTCTGCAAGAGATGCTTCTGCCGTTTCGGCCCGAGTCACTAATGAAGCCATCTCATCAACCCAAGCTTTTTTCTCCGACTCGAAATTTTTCTTCAATTTCTCTTGTTCAGAGATGTTGAATTCAAACTTGGAGTTTGCTTTTTGAGTTTCAAGCTCTTGAAGCTTCAGCTGGCTCTTCAGGTCAGCAATCTCCGATTCAAATTGACTTATGGTAGCCTGTATTGGCACAAAATTATGGTAAGGATCATGATAAGGTAACAGTCAAGTCCCAAACACTTTACAAGTAAAGATATTTGGTACTTGGGGGCTAATGTGTGCTTAAAGAATTTTTTAACTTATTTTCCAAGCCATATATACTAAAGTCTCAAGCATTTTACAAGTAAAGATACTTGACACTTGGGGACTAATGTGTCAGTTCAAAGTTTCATGCTATCACCGGGTTAAATGTATTTACTTTAAACCGGACATACTACCAGTAAGCAGATTTTTAAGTCTACAGCATATTCATTCATAAGCAATAGACTTGGGGGCTGGTACAGTAAGTAAGGTTCACGAAAAGCTAAAGTTATACCTCGGATTTATGCTGTATTTGCTTCACCATGTCAATTTCCAGGTCACGGCTATTGTGCACTTGGTTCAGATAGCCCGAGACTATATCACCAATGCTTAGGTGAGTATAATCAGTGATGTCCTGTTTGGCTTTATGATGTTGAGCAAACTCCTCCTTGGCAGTGCATTGAGCAAGAACAGTAGGCTGGCCCGGCGCAACATATTGGCTTTTCAGAAACTCAACTTCCGGATCAGTCGTCTTGGCCGGGCTAGGAATTTCCGGGTTGTCAGAATTGTGGACAACGTCTTCTGCAGGCGGGTCATAGGTTGACACCGGAATATCAAGAGCCGGTTCAGGTGGTGGCTGATGAGCGGAGCCATCGGGAACAGATGAGTCAGTTGCCAGTTCAGGGACCACCGGGTCTTGGGACGGCTTATTCTTCTTTGCCCTCTTGCTAGGTTTCACTTGCAGGCTGTCAATCAAAGTGGAAGGATGAGTATCAACGTATAAGTATGGAAAGACTTAAAGTAAGAAAGGTTGCATTACCCGGGAGCTGTTCTCAAAACCGGCATGTTTGATTGCATCGACTCGTCGGAAGACGGAGAAGCATCCTGATAATTGGAGTCAGATGAATTGAGAGGTTGGCGAATTAGACCCGCCAAAGGAAAAGCAGAATGTAAATCGGAGGTAACCTCGGTTTGACGGTTCCTGGTTACATCAGGTAAGCCGGGGGAGAGTTCGCCATCTTGAGTGGCCCGAGTTTGCCTCCGGTTCTCAAGTTGTTGTTGCTTCAAAAGAAATTGAGGATCTTGGTAAGCTAGAGGATGTGAAAATCTTACTTTCCGGGTCACCCTTTGGAGTTTTTGTGTTGGCAAAGGCTCTGAGTCGGAAGAGATTATAGTTACCTCTTCTTCTTTGGTTGCTCGACTGTTCCCCGTATCCTCCTGAAGGGATAAAATGTCAAACAGGTGATAAGAAGGGACTTAAGAAAAATTAAAGATTACCTCTTCCTCATCTGAAGAGCTATCCTCCAATCTGAGTAAGTCGGAGGCGCTGGGTTTTTTCTTCTTTGAGGTTCCTACCTTGGCGGCTTTCCTTTCAGCTTTTTTGGTCGTCCTAGCTTGTTTGGCCGCTTCATGATCATATTTGGCTTTCCAGAAGTTATCACCGGCCTATGGAAAAGGTAAAGGAATTATGAGTATCAAAAAAACGTATAGTATAGCAATAAGTATTTGTTACGATTGATAACTTACTGCGGGGGCCAGGTTATTCTTGCAAAATGGAAGTAAGCCGAAGGCGTTGCTCGTCACAGTGCCTTCCTTTAGCAGTGACTGGGTCGTAGCATCCACTACATCATCTGGTAGGTCGTCAGGGCTATGGCGTAACGGATCATTCTTTTCGCCTGTATAAGTACACATTAAGCCGGGACGGCGGCTTAATGGAAGTATTCGCCAAGAGACCCAGACTCGGACCAGGTCGATGCCATTTAAACCATTTCCCAAGAGAGCTTTAATTTTCTTGATGGTGGAATTGAGAGGCACGCGTTCAAGGGTTGTCAGCTTGTCTGGTAGCGGATGGTTAGACTCAAGGCGGAGGGCGCGAAAGCCGGGCAGAGGTTTTTCATCAGCCGGAGAAGTGTCCTGACAATAGAACCACGTTTGGTTCCAAGACTTGGGGTGACTCGGCAACTCAGCATAAGGGAAAAGACAGTCTCTCCGTCACTGGATTGAGATGCCGCCAAGCTCAAGACTGGGCCCATTCACACGTTCATTTTGTCGGTTCATGTAAAAACGTTCCCTGAACAATAGCAGACTTGGCTCTTCGCCCAGGTACACCTCGCAGAAGACTTGAAAATTACAAATATTTGACACGGAATTGGGTCCAATGTCTTGAGGTCTAAGGTCAAAGAAATTCAAAACCTCCCTGAAGAATTTTGAGCCGGGAGGAGCAAATCCACGGTTCATATGATCCGTAAAAAATTATTACTTCCCCTGCTTTGGGTAAGGCTTTTCTTTAGATGGGTCAGGGGCACGGTAAGACATGACATCCTTTTTTGGCAGATGTCCAGACTTCACAAACTCAGCTAGTTTGCTATTGGTAACTATGGATGGAACCCAATTGCAAGTTACAAAGGCCTTGGTAGCCTTAGGAGCCATCACAGCAATTGGCCTATGGAAAAACAAGAACATTCGGTTCAATTTTAACCCGGGAGAAAGATCCTAATTATTCAAAGTGGCGGCTTAATGAGGGGCCTAATGATATAAGGATGACTATGCAAACAATATTTAAGCCACTACAGCTCTGTTTCAGGGCATTTACCAGAAGAGGTTTCCGGGTGATGAAAACAAGTTTTCACAGATAACAGTTATTACACTAGATCAGAATATTGCTCTAAAAAGAAAAAATTTCTAGACCTAGAAACAGGGCAGAGAAGCTCGTACACTCGAAGAAGGTTTCCAAACAAGGGAAATGAGATCTATTTCTATGCAAGGTCAACACAAACAAGTACCGCAGCAGTTTTACATAGTTTTCACGATCTAAGCAGGGCATTGGAGATAAGAACTAGCGAGGGTTTGCGTCAGGTAGTGATGAACGCCGACAAACTCAACAAAGTCCTAATGCAGATCTGAGAAGGGGGGCGAAAGGAACTCATGGATGCGGATGAGCTGCGGAGGAACGCTGTTGATCTCTGGTCAGAGTTAGGTTGATGCAGCGGCCTGAGTCGGTGAAGACGAGGGGTTCGACAGTGGCGGCGGCAGAGCTTGGGATGAGGCAAGAGGAAGAAGACGACTGGGGGCAAGACCTAGGTCGCCCTATTTATAAGAGAAGATTGACCGAGAGGGCGCAAAAAACAAGGAGATAACATTTATTATCCAGCGGCTCTGGCGCCTCGATTCTCGGGATGGTCAGTAAAGACAGAGATCCGTTGAAAGATTCGACGGAATAGAAAATTAATTAAAAAAAGGATGACGTCACACCGGGTTAAGACGGATCCAGAAGATGATGTCATGGCGGGTTAAAGAAAACCCTCTGAATAGCCAGAAGATTGAAGATTTATTCTTTGAAAATAGTTTTTAGATTGACATGAACAGGTTCAAATCAATCGGGGGCCTAATGTTGGGAATATAACTATTTGTGTAAGCCGCCCAGGAGGGGTCGAGTTACGCAAAGAGACTCATCAGAGAGAAGCCCAAGGCCAAGCATAAAGATAGCGGTTCAAGAAGGGCTTAAGGCCCACTGGCGACTTAAGGCCCGTTGTAGTAAACCGCTGTACTAATATTACTTGTATCATAAGGTAGACTTAACTAGTCACCGAGCCGGACATTGTTTATAAGCCGGCCGGGACTCTATAAGCCGTAGGGCGTCCACCCGTGTATATAAGGGGACGACCCGCTGGCGGCTTAGGGCAAGAAACAACTCATCGAGAACCAGGCATAGCGTGTCTCGCTCCCTGGTCATCGAAACATCAATACCAACCCAACTAGATGTAGGCCTTACCTTCAGCGTAAGGGGCCGAACTAGTATAAACCCTCTCGTGTCCTTTGTTCCGATTTAACCCCTTCAAGCTTCCTAGTTGCGATGGATCCACAACTAAGTCCTTTCATGAGGACATCTGACGTGACAATTCCACGACACTACCGCCATACTAAGAAAAATAACATGCATAAAAGATAAACATCATATGCAATCAAAATATGTGACAGGATATGGCCATCATCATCTTGTGCTTTTGATCTCCATCACCAAAGCAACGTTATGACCTCCATCGTCACTAGCTTAACACCTTGACGTCCATCGTAGCATCGTGGTCGTCTCGCCAACTATTGCTTCTACAACTATCGCTAACGCTTAGTGTTAAAGTAAAGCAATTACATGGTGTTTGTATTTCGTACAATAAAGCGACAACCATATGGCTCCTGCCAGTTGCCGATAACTTTTACAAAACATGATCATCTCATACAACAACGTATATCACATCATGTCTTGACCATATCACATCACAACATGCCCCTCAAAAACAAGTTAGACGTACTCTACTTTGTTGTTGCAAGTTTTACGTGGCTGCTACGGGCTTCTAGCATGAACCGTACTTACCTACGGCACAAAAAACACAACGGTGATTTATCAAGTTTGCTGTTTTAACCTTCACAAGGACCGTCCGCAGTCAAATTCGATTCAATTAAAGTTGGAGAAACAGACACCCGCCAGCCACCTTTATGCAAAACTAGTTGCATGTCTGTCGGTGGAACTGGTCTCATGAACGTGGTCATGTAAGGTTGGTCCGGGCCGCTTCATCCAACAATACCGCCGAATCAAAATAAGACGTTGGTGGCAAGCAATATGACGATCACCGCCCACAACATTTTATGTTCTACTCGTGCATATCATCTACGCATAGACCTGGCTCTGATACCACTGTTGGGAAACGTAGCATGCAATTTTAAAAAAAAAATATGCTCACGCAAGATCTAGTAGAGGGTCGAAGGAGTAGATGAGTTCCGTCAGCACGACGGTGTGGTGACGGTGATGGTGATGTGATCCGCGCAGGGCTGCGCCTAAGCACTACGACAATATGACTGGAGGAGTAAATGGTGGAGGGGGCACGCACACGGCTAAGAACAATTGATGTGCCTTGAGGTGCCTCCATTTTCGGTGTCAAAACTGGCAGATCTCGGGTAGGGGGTCCCGAACTGTGTTTCTAAGGATAATGGTAACAGGAGGCGGGGGACACAATGTTTACCCAGGTTCGGCCCTCTCTATGGAGGTAATACCCTACTTCCTACTTGATTGATCTTGATGATATGAGTATTACAAGAGTTGATCTACCACGAGATCGTAGAGGCTAAACCCTAGAGGCTAGCCTATGATTATGAGTTGTATATCCCCAATCGACTAGCCTGGCCCTGGTTTATGTAATGCACCAGAGGCCTAGGATAACAAAAGTCCTAGCCGAATACGCCGGCGGGGAGGAGTCCTTGTCTTGATCACCAAGTCTTGTGGAATCTTCCTTGTATGCGGCAACTGTCCAAACTGGCCCATGAGTATACGGCCATGGGGGTCCTTGGCCCAATCTATCAGATCAGGAGACGACGTGGTGAGTACCCCCTAGTCCAGGACACCGTCAATATCCCGCTGAACCGGTCTTCAAGTTGGGGACGCTCCTCGATTCTTCCGAACTGTTCTTCATTTTCGGTCGTCGGTCTTGAAAACTGGTTCAACAAATCTTCTCATCTTCGATCTTAAGGATTGCCAAAGCGCATCCGAAGAGTTTACACGTTGGGTATCCGAGGAGCCCCTTTAAGTTTCTGGCTTTTATCAATGCCTTGTTATTTTTATGCCACACCTCGGGTTTGAAGTTGTTCCCGGGCGGCATTGTCCTCTTGCGTCCGAGCTCTAACGCCGGACTATATTCGAGGTATCTTTTGCAGCTGAGCACCAATGTCGGGCTGTATCCAAGCTCCAACACCGGACTGTATCCGAGCTCCAACGCAGGACTATATCCAAGCTCCAATGCCGGACTGTATCTGAGGTGTCATAGATCACCTTGGTTCTAAAAAGTTGAAGGAGTTTAGCCATGCTTAATGCCGGAAATGCCCTCTATGGAGCCAGCCACTGGCGCCCGAGCTTTATGCTGGACTACTTCCAAGGTGGTGCACCACCCCGACTGCGGGCTGATTTTTTGTAAATATTTTTGACTGGTGCAATTTATTCTCTGCCGAGATATATAGCCAGTATATGTATATCCAGTAGCCCTCAAGGTGTGTGTTAGTCTAAAACCCAAGATGCACCTGAAGGAAAACATGAAACCGTTGTTCCTAGTAGCCCCTGAGACTCAGGTCGATGCACAAAATCGGCGATGAGGATCAACTCCTAGCTCGGCAGCATACGTAGGAATAAAAACGCAGTGTAATATATTAAAGATAATAATGATCGGCAAACGGGGCCTTGAGAGAGGGTCTTGAGAAGTTGCCGCAATATATTAGCTTGATGCCAGATAGGTTCAGCTGGTACCTATTGTTATCCGAAGACGCGTTTGCCCATAGTTCGGTCATGCCGAACACTGAGTACTTTGAACTTTGTACATTGAATAGGCAATGCAGTAGCCCCCGAGCCACTGGTCGGGTGGCAACACCAGATCAGGGGATCGATGTGCCCCTTTAATATTTATAAATAATGAGCATGAAGCCCAGTAGCCCTCGAGCCTTGATGCGGGCACGGGTGGCCGAATTAAGGATCGATATCCATAGTATAATCACAAATTATGTGTAATGACTCTATGTATCCAAGTACTTTACATCATTAGTGCTCGGATCCGCATTGTACAAAAGTTTGTTGACCGACCATCGGCTTCAACCTCTTCGGACAGTAGCTGAGGAGTATTTTCCTACTTTATGAAGCTGTTATAAGGGCAAAGATTTATGAAAACAAGGCAATCCGGCCATATGGTTTTATGAACAAAGGTACACGAAGAGATATGTTATATTACGTAATGTAAGAAACATCTTCCAAGGAAAATAGTCCCGCTATCGGTTCCTTTATTTGGGTCGTCATGCTTATCATGATCATGAAACCTCACCTCCGGTCAATGTGGGAGGAAAATATTAAGGATTTAGTTCGGGGAAAGTTCCCGAACTCTATGTTATTAATGAACCAAAATTTTCACTTTCGTCGTTTCCGACCAATGTGATCATTTAAGATTGCTAGCTTTCGGCTTCACCCAGTCTGAGGTACTTACTCGAATGACCCAGTAGTAACAATCATAGAGGTGCTCCCTTTACCACCTAGCCGAACAATTGGGAACGTAGGGGTAAGCACAGGAGCCAGGCAACCCAGTTGGGCCAAAATCTTAAGTCAAATTGATGCATATTTATGGCTTTATAATGATGATTACGGAAGGCGATGCTTGTATATTAAATACAAATGTTGATGATATGTTTATTTTGACTCCGTTGCGACTGTTTATCAGTTGAAAGTGGCCCATCGTCGGCTTCTACCCCTTTGTAGATACTATGCAGGGTGTTTCCGTAATAACAAGGCAACCCTTAGCCGACGTCTCGGTGCCCAAAGGCGGTTGTGTTAGCGGGAACGAGGCAATCAGATATGCGGGCTTTATAACTTTCACTTAGTCATAGGAGCTTTAAATTGGGGAGGCTAGCTACGAGCCCCCGGTTAGTGTTCGGCGACAGCCGAGGTCAAGCCATAAACACTTCGGCCAATGTTATGAATGGCCCATCATTTATCATAGTCATCGGATCGCTGACCAGTTTACGCTTATTGTGACAGTCAGTTTTTGACTTTCTTCACTGAGGTGCTTAACCATGCGAGCTGGAAGCACAATCGCAGTGGTTCTCCCTTTGCACACCTAGCCGAACAAAGCGGAACGTAGGAGGAAAGCACAGGAGCCAGGCGACCCAACTATTGACCAAAGACACAATTTGAAACCAATGCATATATAGCAATATCCGAGAATGTTTTTGCCGAATCCCTAAAGGTGTCTGGTGTTGCACCGCGAGACTTGTGCTGGAAACACACAAATAGTCTAAAAGTGCCATAAGCTTTGGAAAACCAAAAAAACAGTAAAAACTTGACATCCGAATAAGATCAAGTGTTCGGTGCCAATTCAAAAACTGGAAAAAAAATTGTGCTTCTGTCGTGCTTCAACATGACACATCCGATCTCAAGACTTCACGCGGGTCAGCCCTTTGCGACAACCAAGAAGGAAACGCATTTACTATAAAATAGCTCATATAAATTTTAAGAGCCCCCAAGTGACTTGGGTAAAAGAATTTTATGTATGATGATTGTATGTATCGAAGTACTTATATCACATATGTGTTCACCCGAACTTTGAACGCGTCTTAATCGACCGTCGGCTTCTCCCTCTTCGGTTAAGGACCGAAAAGTGTTATGTACTCCACCTGTCAAGAATATCGACGGTGTTTCCGATAACCAGGCAATCAGGCCATAAGGTTGTAACAGACAAAGTGCGCTCAGGGAACTTATGCTATAATACTAATGAAGTGTAAGAAACATCTTCGAAGAAAATAGTACCTCCACCGATACCTTTCTTTGGTTGCTCATTGTTACTATGAGACTTGTGCAATAATTTTTTGTACATGAGTTCCTTGTGTGTCGACCATGATTGAAAACAATAAGAGCGCTAACTTTCGGCTTCACCCAGTCTGAGGTCCGAGCTGGGATGACCCGTTCATGACAATTGTAGAGGTGCTCCCTTTACTCCCTAGCCGAACAATCGGGAACATAGGGGTAAGCACAGGAGCAAGGCAACCCAGCTTGCAGAACAACTTAAGTCAATATGGTGAATATTGTGGCGTAATACACGAACAAGGAACGAAGTCGTACAAGTATAATCATATGCAAGAGGAAAGGCTTCATAAAGGAAGACCCCCAAGTAAACGAGGTATTCGAATTTGTGTGTCACGAACAAAGTTATGACAAGGAATTTTTCTCAAA
Organism: Triticum dicoccoides; assembly: GCF_002162155.2. Taxonomy (NCBI): domain Eukaryota; kingdom Viridiplantae; phylum Streptophyta; class Magnoliopsida; order Poales; family Poaceae; genus Triticum; species Triticum dicoccoides. The sequence continues at coordinate 26,062,782 of NC_041393.1, read as the reverse complement.
CAACTGTTTGCCAAAAAAAGTATAATGCTTGTCGCACCGAACAAAATTTAAACTGAAAGTTTCTGAGCATGAAAGCGACTTAGCTAGTTAATGTGTTCGGCATTGATAACGCGGTCCGAGCTTGATGCGGGACGAGGTTCCAGCCCCTAGGTCGGTCCCAAGGTGGCCGAGCAGAGAGTTCGGCACTCCGAGAAGATGAAGCCCCCAGTCCAGCCGCGGTAATGGAGCAGGTCGTCGCGCCAAGGCGACAACACAATTCGGTCGACGGAGGCGACAGTGCGGCTCAGTCTGAGCCGATTGGCTGCACAGATAAAATAGTGCAAACCAAAAGTAATGACAAATAAAGATAATAATGTATATTAAAAAATTCTTCTACTTATTTAATACAAGTGAAGTAAATAATGAAGGAGATATGGCCTGACCATCGAGGTCAATGTCGATGCAGGGCGTCGGGGTGATGTGGTAAAGGCGCGACAAAGCCCGAATTTACAGGCCGGTCCGAGTTCCGGTTACGGCGTTCGCCGAACTATGTACGAAAATTGTCCGAATCACCACGCGACCGTTGTTAATGCGGCCCCATTTGATAGACATGTGTATAGATGATGGAACAAAGCAGAGTAATAATTCCTTGGGAAAAATAAACTCAATCAAGCAAAAATTGCTAGGATTAATAGCACCTAGTTTATTTGTTGTAGTTGTCTGAAGAAAGGTTACTCCCAAAATTGGGACTCGATCCACAGACCCATTGCCTGATGGGTGATGAAGCGAAGGCATGGTGATGGTGGCAAAGGTTGGCTTGCCGAGGCAAAGCTCGTGGTCCAGCTAATGTGATGAAGCTGGTCGGCTAGTGACGCCGAGGTCTCCGAAGTAAGTTGATGAAAAGGTGGCGAAGCCCTCGGCCTAGCTGAGGTGACGAAGCAGGTCGATAAGGAGACATTGCAGCTTCCATGTCAGCCGAGGTGTTGTAGTAGTTCAGCGTGATGGACATCGGCTTGAAGAAGCAATAGTGCGGTCGTGCCGACGCAGGTCATAACTTGTGACGCGGTCAAAGCCGGCTTGATGAAGTAACCACGCGGCGATGTGGTGTGCCCGCTCCGTGTAATCCATGGGGTGGCGATGTTGGTGATAATTTATCCTTCTCGATTCCGCACTCTTGTTCGGCTCGCCGATATGATGATCCGAAGAAGTTGAGCCCAGCTCAGCAAAGCAGCGACATGTCTAGCGCAGGTCGGCCGTCGTGGAGCAATGTTGTCGTGCTAGTTTGACATCGGTGCGATGGTGAAGATCGTATTGTAAAAATACTTTTAGTATTAGTGGGATGTGTTTGAGAATAAAACACAATACCCCGTACAAAAACTTCCTTCAAAAAGGATGTTCGAAATCCTGTTCATAAAGAAGATGAACTCGGGTCAGATTCGTTCTCGCGCAGAAAACTGATCCAAAAAGTAATATACTAATCGGAAGGTTCCTGGAGTTTGGACGGTCGGATCGAGCTGAATTTTTGAGATGTGGTAGATATGGGAATTCCGCAGCAGATGAACGGTTGGATCTTCCAAAGGACCTTCGAGCTGGGCTCTGGAGACCACGCTCTAAACTCGTCTAGATTCCCGTCCAGATTTGACAGGGCTCCGGTATATTGGAGATTGCCAGAGATTCCTCCATCGGAACTCGATAAAATTTTGCAGGGTTGTTGTAGACTCAATTCCGCACGATCGCACTGAACAATCGTTAAAATGACACTCGAGGAGGCGGTGGCGGCGGATACAAGTTCGTTGTCCAGAAAAATAGCACGGTCTCCCGGGGGCAATATTGACGTTGAACCCCCGAGCTCCGAGGATAATATCTCCATGATCATGATAGAGATCGGAGTTGATGTTGATGAAGGCCCTCATCCGAACATAACGATCGGAGGTAGGGCGTAGTCCTTGGTTAAGCCAAGGTGACCAGTCGAGCCGGTGATGAAGAAGTCGATGTCGCAGTTGATCTGCAGTCGAGCCAATTATCTTTTTGCCGATCACACAGCGGAACTCTCAATGAAAGCACCAATGTCGGTGTCAAAACCGGCGGATCTCGGGTAGGGGGTCCCGAACTATGCGTCTAAGGATAATGGTAACAGGAGACGGGGGACACAATGTTTACCCAGGTTCGGGCCCTCTCTATGGAGGTAATACCCTACTTCCTGCTTGATTGATCTTGATGATATGAGTATTATAAGAGTTGATCTACCACGAGATCGTAGAGGCTAAACCCTAGAGGCTAGCCTATGATTATGATTGTTGTATATCCCCAATCGACTAGCTTGGCCCTGATTTATATAATACACCAGAGGCCTAGGATAACAAAAGTCCTAGCCAAATACGCCGGTGGGGAGGAGTCCTTGTCTTGATCACCAAGTCTTGTGGAATCTTTCTTGTATGCAGTAGTTGTCCGAACTGGCCCATGAGTATACGGCCATGGGGGTCCTCGGACCAATTTATCAGATCGGGAGACGACGTGGTGAGTACCCCCTAGTCCAGGACACCGTCACCCATCCCCGCATATAAAGGAGGAGAGGGGAGGAGGGCCGGCCTAGGTCGCGCGCCATGGGGGAATCCTACTAGGACTCCTAGTCCTTGTCGGCCCCCTTCCTTCTAACGGAGGGGGAAAGGGGGAAGGAGATGGAGAGGGAGAAGGAAAGGGGGGCTCACGCCCCCTCCCCTTGTCCAATTCAGACTCCCCATGGGGGGAGGCGCCACCTCCTCGTGGCCTGCCTTGCCTCTCCCCTATGGCCCATAAGGCCCATTGCTTCCCCCCGGGGGTTTCGGTAACCCCTCGGTACTCCGATAATTATCTGAAACACTCCGGAACCATTCCGGTGTCCGAATACCACTTTCCAATATATCAATCTTTATCTCTCGATCATTTTGAGACACCTCGTCATGTCCGTAATCTCATCCAGAACTCCGAACAACCTTCGGTCACCAAAACACATAACTCATATAATACATATCGTCATCGAACGTTAAGCGTGCGGACCCTGCGGGTTCGAGAACTATGTAGACATGATCGAGACACCTCTCCAGTCAATAACCAATAGCGGAACCTGGATCCTCATATTGGTTCCCACATATTCTACGAAGATCTTTATCAGTCGAACCGCAATGTCAACATACGTTATTCCCTTTGTCATCGGTATGTTACTTGTCCGAGATTCGATCATCGGTATCTTCATACCTAGTTCAATCTCGTTACCGGAAGGTCTCTTTACTCGTTCTGTAATGCATCATCCCGCAACTAACTCATTAGTCACATTGCTTGCAAGGCTTCATATGATGTGCATTACCGAGAGGGCCCAGAGATAGCTCTCCGATATTCGGAGTGACAAATCATAATCTTGATCTATGCCAACCCAACAAACACCTTCGGAGATACCTGTAGAGCATCTTTAAATCATCCAGTTACGTTGTGACGTTTAATACCACACAGGGCATTCCTCCGGTGTCTGGGAGTTGCATAATCTCATAGTCGGAGGAATATGTATTTGACATGAAGAAAGCAGTAGCAATAAAACTGAACGATCATTATGCTAAGCTAACGATGGGTCTTGTCCATCACATCATTCACTAATGATGTGATCCCGTTCATCAAACGATAACTCATGTCGATGGCTAGGAAACTTAACCATCTTTGATCAACGAGCTAGTCTAGTAGAGGCATACTAGAGACACGGTGTTTTGTCTATGTATTCGCACATGTATCAAGTTTCCGGTTAATACAATTCTAACATGAATAATAAACATTTATCATGATATAATAAAATATAAAATAATAACTTTATTATTGACTCTAGGGCATATTTCCTTCACCGGCCACCGGAGCATCCGCGATGGGAGGCGCGACCACGGGCTCATTGGCAGAGATGGGTGGGAAGAAAAACTTGACAACTGCTATGGAGAGATAGCAGCAGTTTCGCTTTGTACCGTTTATGGCTAGGACGCAGCGTTGCTGCTGCGCTGGGCTGGCGAACTACGGCTCTTCTTGATGTGAGGCTGCCTACGTCTTGCTATAAGCGAGACATTGGCGAGCCCGGCAGTAGCTCCATGTTCAATACCTTGGTAACTAAATTTCTATAATCTGACAACCAAGTGTATGTTGCCCCTACTAAAAAAAAGAAACTTGCAAAAATATCTCAACTTAGCTACTATTCCCTCTATCCCAAAATAAATGTTGTGGCTTTAGTTCAAATCACGGCACCTATTTTGGGACGCGGGGAGTAGTTTCAAATATCCCGTTGCAAGGTTACTCGATGAAAGAAGGTCGACACTCGGGTTAGTTAGCGGATGGAAAGATAATATATTCATTTCAATAAAAAAGAATCCTTGTGATATAATGCTTTTGATCACATTGGTATTTTCTTACATCCATGCATAAAAGGGAGAAGATGTCACATATATGTACAATATATAAAGCTACTAAGCTAGGACGCACCAGGTGCATCGGCCGTTGTAGCGGGGGAATCTTCATGGGACGACACGTGGTACAATTGAACACCGCACTGAAATAAATATTGACCGTATATTTATTTTAGTGTAGTACAATCGAAGTTGCTCGTATACATGAGCATAAAATCACTCCTATGAACACATGCATAACCTACCTCTATGAGCATCTCCGAGCGACTGATCCGGCACATCATCTTAAGATTGACAAAGTCGCCACAGATGCCTTCGTACAAGTCGCATAATTGAAAAGTGCACCAGAATAAATAGTGATCATATATTGTTTTCTTGAGAACAGTACAATCGAAGTCGCTCACATACACGAGCATACAATCACTCCTATGAGCGCACGCATGCACACCGTACCCCCCATGAGCATGTTCGAGAGACTTCAGGCACATAATCTTCAGATTGACAAAGTCGCCACAGACACCTTCATAATCGACGGGAACGTCTCCTCCCACTGCGCATCGCCAGAAAGCTTGAAATAAATTCAAGAAAATGCGAGCACCAATGTCAAGTCTGGTACTTGAACTCTGATGGACAGGGGATACCACTGTCCTTCTAACGATCCAACCACAGGCTGGTTCACAAATAGTGATCGTATATGATTGGTATCTTAGGTGAATAGTAAATTTGTATAAGCAGTACTTTGGATGACCAGTAATTGTATTTAACAATTGCAGATGTATGAATAGTGACTCATATGAATAGTACCACGAACAATACTTTCAACAAAAAAATATAAGCAGACTAAAAAAGATCCGGTAGTCGAAGAACTCTGCTGTTAATTAGTTCAATCATTAGGAGCAACGGTGTACATCAAGGTAGAGTAGGATTGGGCGAAATAGTGAGAATCGAATTCTGTGTCTCTCCTTCATATAGATAAAGTGGTAGAGCTCCTGATTATTGATTTGTTTCCGTTCCTAAAATATGTCTTCTTCGGTGGTGTCCATGGATGATTGCTTAGACCATATTTTTGATGCCATATTCTAGATCCCGTGGTAATTCAATTTCTATAATTTTATTTGAATGTTTAACAAGTATTATGTCCAGGTGCTTGATTCTTTGGAATCCCATTTGTTGAATGTTGTAGTGGAGATACCAGATAATGTCAACTTACAAATTATACAAGTTTGCCGAGATAAGCGAGGAAAATGTGGTTCTCTCTTTTGCTGATCACTTGGAAGCCATACAAGCATTCAAATATGCAAATAAAGGAGAAGCTCCCTATCCGAGTGGTCTGGCATATATTGCTTCACAGTTGATCTTCTGCAGTCAAATCTAAATGGTGCACAGTGATCAAAGGATTACAGTATGTATAAAAAGGCTTCCTCTTTTAAATCATTACAGCCAACTCGACCTCAAACCCATTGACATTCATTTTCTCATCTTAAAATAAGAAACAACATACATGCATACGCGAGATGAGGCACCAGCGCGGCGTGCTGCCGCGCCTTCCGCCTGCTAGTCCCATACTAAGACTAGGATGTGTCGCCACATCCTAGGCCAGTCCTTTTCTTCAGAGCACGATGAAAAATCCTATGACAAGAGAATGTATACATGAGTCTATTGCTCGTAATGGTTGTGTGCAAGATGAAAATCAAACTAGGGGACGTCGACAATAAGACCCTATAGCATAAATTAAAGGAAGAATTTGCTTGATTTCCTTCGAACGAAAAGAACAATCCAAATGCCCCCACTGCATCAATGGTTACATTCGGTCTGCAGTCTGAACTGCATGGCCAAGACAGTTGACAGGGGTGCCATCAACTTTTGTACTTCCTCCGACACTTGAACTAAAACCATCACACTTATTTTGAATTGGAGGAAGTACGTGCTATGGTGGCACACTGGCACGTCGCAATAATATAATCACAGGGTGAATTTTTCATCTCCAGGGCAAAAGGCTATCATCTCCTACTAGACAAATCTCTAACTCACCTTTTGGGGCTTCCACTCTTACATAAAGCTCTTGCTTTGACAAATCAAAATTGTGTGAGGTACCTGCTTGGTGGAGAACATATCCCAACATACCCATACGGCCGCATGCACGTCTCTGACTGGTGAGCTGCATATATCCTGCTTTCCACATTGCTGGCAAAGTTATCTGAGTGATATGTAAGCCATTACTACAATGCTTATTGCTCAATCATTCAGTCATCCGCGCGTTCCCACCAGTACCATCCATCGTTAGTGGAGCTTATTAATTAGCAACATATGACACCACACCACAGATTTGACAACGAAGTTTTTCTCTACGAGGAATTGATCGTCTACGACCAATACATGTAGTACGTACGATTATTGAGGTCGGTCCCAATACTCCACCCTGTATCGTCTCTTTACCACTGCACTGCTGTGACAGTGTAACTAAAGAATTGAGGGTCGCTCCGATAGTTAGAGCATCTACAGCCGGACTTTGCAAATCCAGCTCCTCAAACACCCGCAGACGCGACTGGACGCGTCCGCGGGCAGTGACTGGTCACGTCATAAATTAGCCACTGTGCATCTGAGTCTTTCATATGTCGATCCCTAAATTCATACAAAGCATGCAAAAAAATCCAATGTACTACATACTACATGCACAAGAAATCTTCGTCACCGGAGATGTCCACGACGACGGTGCCGGGCGCCGGCTGGAGCGGCGGGTAGGAGGGCTCCGGCTCATCCTCCTCCTACTCGACCTCATCCATGTAGGCGAGCATTTCCGCCTCCTCCGCGGCCTTTTGCGCCTCCATCTGCTGCCGACGACGGCATCTGGCCTCCGCAGCCGACTCCGGGCGGAGGGAATCTAGGATGGCCTACTGCTCCGCCTGCAGATCCGCGTCGCCATCGTCCCCCACATCCTCCTCCTCCACCTCCTCCTCCAACTCCTCCTCTGAATCCACTGCATCCGGAGGTAGCCCCACGGCGATCCAGGCTTCGCGCCTTGCCCGGATATGCTCAGGGAGCTCGAGCCGGCGCTTCGGCGTTAGAAATGGCTCGCTCCTACTAGGCGGATGGGGGGAGTGGAAAGTGGTGGCGACGGCAGACAGGGGGAGGAAAATAGGTATGGTAGGGTTTCAATGTCGTTGGTCGGCTTAAATAGCCGGGCTAGGCACTACGCGACCCGCCGGAGTGGCGCCACGTGGCGACACCGGTCCGATGGAGGATACGAGATTCGGACCGCCGGGTTTTTGGGCGTTTCTGCGTGGGACCCCGCCGTCAGTCCGACGTGGCGGGCGTGCCCGTGCGCCTCCATATTCGTCCCATATTTGGACTGGATATGAGGGGTGCCGGTCAGCCCGGACGTTTGTGGCCCGTTTGAGGGGGCCGTCTAGGTCGAAAAATCGTGACCGGGTGGCCCGCCTGGGCGTATGAGGTGGGTTTGGGGCGCCCGGCTGTAGATGCTCTTAGGTCCTTGTATTGAAACAAACCCATTAGGCTTCAAGTGCTAGACTTGATATTGATGGTCGTTTTTTAGATTTATGTCAGACCTTCTGGCGTTGTTTGTTTAGTTGAAGAAGACGTCCCGTCGACTACAAAGACGTCTGTGACAACTTTGTCAATCTCAAGATGTTGTATCAACTCAGTATCTCGAAGATGCTCATAGGAGTAAGATGGACGTGTGTAAGGACTACGAAGTGGCTATGGTGACTTCATAAAATCTTAAGATGATATGCCGGCTCAGTCTCAGGATGAGTGTATGTGCATATATATGAGCGCTTATGTCTGTACTATGTTCAAAAATAAAAAAGAGAAGCGCTAACATGCAACATTGTACCATTGATATAGCACATGCGGCTATAAAACACTTCATCACATAAGTGTGTGTGGATTAGTAAATAACACAGAATCACATCCCAAGAAAGCCCATCGAAACACCGATTATAAAAAAGAAAAGAGTTTGTCTAGGACATATCTAGATGTGCCCTAGTAGTTATTGTACATCTAAGTCACTCAATCAAGCATAAGAAGGAAAAGCAAAAAGGAAAATATCCACACGAACCTCCGCGTAAGATCAATGACTTAAGACTTACATGTGCAATACTTATGGCACAGCTAAATGTGCTTTAGCAAAACGGTATATATATTGAAAGTCTGTATTTTCGAATTGCTCTTTTTTTTTTTTGCGAAAAGCACATGAATGAATCTAAAGCTCATCAGATTATATACCACCATCCAATTGTTAATCTATTTGAAAAGCGGGCTCACTTGACACTGAGGCACTGACGGACTGTACGTAGACAAGTCAGACATGGAGCTTTAGCGTGCTCTCGTGCCTCTTTTTTTTCCCTCGTATCAAAAGAGATAGCTGGCCAACTCCACCGTCTACCGGTCTTTGCTAGAGATAGTGCGACAATATATACTGTATGATATAATAGCCATGCCACCTAGTTTTACGCTGCACATATGCCATGCCACCTAGTTTTACGCTGCACATACTCATGACTTACGCCTGCGCTCGTAGCTCAATCATTGCAGCAAGAGAGACCATACCCATGGAGGCCAACGGGTCGCAGCAGGAGGAGGCTGGGCACCTCAGCGTTGATCACGAGTCCCTCAAGGAACCCAGGAACAAGAAGGGGGGATGGATCACCTTCCCTTTCCTCGCAGGTTCGTGCATCCTACTCGTGTGTGCTCTAGTCTGTGGAGCATGATCACAATTAAGTCTGTGTCTGGCCGTGTGATCAATCGATGTTTGCAGTGGCCATACTAGGCCTCGGGCTGGCGACCGGCGGCGCCACGTCCAACCTGGTGGTCTACCTGATAAAGGAGTACAACGTGGCGAGCGTCGACGCGGCGCAGATCTCCAACATCATCTCCGGATCCATCAGCGTCGCCCCCGTGGCCGGCGCCATTGTCGCCGACGCCTTCTTCGGCTGCTTCCCCATCGTCGCGGTCGCCATGGTCATGGCCGTCCTCGTAAGTTTATGATCTGCGCGCGCGTGCACATGTATGTTCATTACCAAAGCTTCTGCTCCACTGACCACTCCATGTCGCGCGTGCAGTCCTTGGTCATGTTCACGCTGACGGCGAGTCTTCCCGGCCTCCGGCCGGCGGCATGCCAGCTCGGCGCCGGCCCGTGCGAGCAGGCGTCGACGGGGCAGATGGCGGCCCTGTACGCGGCCGTGTTCCTGCTCTGCCTGAGCGCGGCGGGGGCGCGGTTCAACCAGGCGACCATGGGCGCCAACCAGTTCGAGGCCGCCGCCGACCGCGACGTCTTCTTCAACTGGTACTTCATCTTCTTCTACGCGTCCACCGTGCTCGGCGCTACGGTCATCGTCTACCTCCAGGACACGGTGTCGTGGACGCTCGGCTTCGGCGTCTCGTGCGCCGCCAGCGTCGTCGGCCTCACGGCGCTGCTCCTCGGCGCGCGGTACTACCGGCAGCCCCCCGCTCAGGGCAGCCCGTTCACGGGGCTCGCCAGGGTGGTCGTCGCCGCGGCGAGGAAGAGGAAGGTCAGTGTCGTGGCGTCGGAGGAGTTGAAGTTTTACTACGGGCTATGTAGGGGCGACGAAGACGTCAAGACTGGCGGCGACGGTGTCGTTACCCCGAGCGACAGCTTTAGGTAAGAAAAGATTTCGTATGCATTTGTTTATGGGTGTGGTTAGGTTTCAATCCACTGAGATTTAATCAAGTCTTTTTTTTAGGATTTAATCAAGTCTTGGTCAAGAGACGTAACATGCAATAGAGGAAAAAAAACTGATTTTTTTTTTTGCACGGATCTCGGTATAAGATCTCACCGTTATAGTATCGACTGAGATTTAATGAAGTTTGAGTCGACTGGGACTTAGCAAGACTCTTTGTTTATATCACCTCCGTTTCCAAAATAGTTGAAGTTCTAGACTTGTTCTAGGTCAAACTTCATTATGTTTGACCAAGTCTATATAAAAATATATCAATACTAGCAATGTGCACGTGCGTTTCAACGGATCCAAAGTAGAATAATATATATTCACAAATTTGAAAGAAACAATCTATTTTTAGTATACATATACCATTAAAAATATATCATATTTCACTCAAAATATATTCCTTGGGTTATTTTGATGAGGTATATGGTTGGTTTTGATGAGGAATATGGTTAGTTTTAAGATATTAAGGGGTTTCCTTTAAATTGGGGCAAAGAAGTGGGATATTGTTGCAAAAATGCCATGACTTGCCTCATAGTCGTTAGATGTAGATCTGATGGTCAGAAATAACGGACGGCAGACACACCATCATCACCAACTGAATCTTTTATAAGAGTAGAAATCTATAAAATAAAATTTACTTCAATAGATTCATTATGAAATATATTTTTGTATTATATATATTTGACATTGTAGGTCCTTGCGGATTTTTTTACGGTCTTATTCAAATTTACAAAGGTTTCGCTTAGAAAAATCTTAAAACTTTAATTATTCCGAAACGGGGGAGTGCTAGTTTGGTTCCACATGCATAAACGAACTTTATAAATGCTTAAGCTTAAACCCTTTAAAATGGCAGGGAATGTGGAAGTAAATAATGATTTATTTATTTTAAGTTGATTTTCTTTTGTTAGGAAGTGCTTTTGTAGTATACCCATGGTTTTGAATTTTGGTTTCACTAATATTTCAGCAACAACAAAATCATTTAACTTTCAGTTATTTCTAGATCAAAGTCCAAAATATTCACATAAATTTAATTGACTCCAACCAATTATTCTGAGTCTTAAAAAATCATAATAATTTATTTATGGGTGTGTCTAGGTCACATGTAGATGAGAAATAACTATGTCTCATCTAACTTCTTCACCATTCGATTTTACGCGGAGATTCGTTGGGATTTTTTCTTTTGTTTTTTGTTTGGTTAATCGAGTATTGTAGGAGTTAGATGAGACTTTATTAATTCTCATCTAGTTGAGAATCAGCAAATCCATTTATTTATGTATAGTACAACCATAATGGCTAAAATATTTTGATTGAAACACAATTATCACAGAAACCGCATACTACAGAACACCGAATTATCTTCACTCCAAAACGCTTTGGTTTGTAGTACTACGTGAACTAGGTAGCTACCACGTCGACACATATCAATTAATGTTTGTTGAAATAGTTAGGTTCCTTTCTGTCTGGTCATAGAACATTGTGCTAAAAATCAATTAGGTTCCTTGGTATAAATACCCTTGTACTACAAGAAAACAACATACGGAAGTATACAGGGCAACGCAAAAAAGTGCTTTTAGCACAGGACCATACTGATCTTGACATGTTTTCATTTTCGTTTTTCCATCGCAACATACTTGTGTGTGTGCGCGCCCAACTTTGTACCAAACCAGTGAGCTTTATGCTAAAGCTGGATCATATGGATAGAAAATCCATGCTCTTCCTTTGGTCTCACCCAGGCAAAATACTCAGTAGATCTGCGACAACAAACAGGTAATTGTGCAAAGCGGTGAGCACTATTATTCACTTTTTATATTAGACTATTAGCTTCTCTTCCTTTCTTTTGTGCTCATTGAGAATGGAGATATTCTTTCGCTGCAATTTGCATGTTTGTAGTTTATTTCCATTTGTAGCCACTCACCTTAGGGCTTTTGAAAACGAGACATTACAATCTATATGATATTCTAGTTTGAATTGCACATGCATTAAGTATATACATTTTGTGTTTTGAGCATAATTAAATTTCGTTCCATAGTTAATAAAGATAGTACTTGGTCACTGTTGGGTATGCAGGAGTATGTGGCAAGGGTTGTTTTCCTGTCCATGGCAACTTAACTCCCACCTCCACACTATAATCAGTATTATCGGTGATTATTAAAGCAATGACATGGACATATTACCTCACGGTTGTGCTACACAAAATATAGTGCTTTCCTAGTTTGTTTTGTGTGTGTGTGTGTGTGTGTGGAGACTGAAGGAAAATATTGGCTTTACAATTAGATAAACTTTTAGCATGCTTATCATGGATATCGAAATTGGTGAACACATTGAAATGGTAAGTATAAATTTGTCCCCATATTAACATTATAATTTTACTAGGTTTTGTCGGTTTATAACAGTATACATCAATGGTTGAGTTGAGTTTCGAATATGTCCATGTCCAAAACGACTCCTTTTTTTTCCGCAAAAAAAAACTCCTTTTTGGATATTTATTCTACTTCTTTTTCAGTATTTAAACCACCGGTGGCAATGCCACCTACCAGCTTTGGTTATCCAACGTTTTGGTAAAATTAACATATACTCCCTCCGCCCCAACGGAGAGAGTAGTAAGGGTCAACTATTCAAGTATATTAGACTAGTTTGCATGTTGGAAAAAACTATTACTAGCTACTATGTAGGTGTTTGTATTTTGCGACATAATATATAGGTATATAGTTAAGGACATATTAACACATGTTTTTTTTTGGGGAGGAAAGGCCTGAGGTCACATATTAAGTTCCGCATGTCCTTACAAACACACATATACAGAAAAATAAAATTACATTCAAGTCATGTGGGGTGTCGAAGACTTGTTCCTCCTACATCCATAGACGGAGTGTCATGAACATAGCTCGATGTCACATCTGGTCCTCCGCCTCAGCGTAGCAAACTTTTTTTAATCCATAATTTTATACAAGCAATATGTTAGTGTCTTGAAATTTTAGCTGGGAAAATTAGTCTCATCCATAAAGTTAAGTATGACGCAAAATATATTGTTTAGTTGGCTGAGCAAATTAGTCTCGACATGGCTAACGACAAATGGTACTATGGTAGCGATTAATTTGTGCAAAACACAAGAGAGAATCATATTAAGATGGGTGGAACGACAAATTGTAACGAACACAAATGGCACTCCTGTAAACGTCACTACTGCCTGATATATATGAGAAGTGATCGACGACAATGACATGCACTTATTTCCACGTTTGCTCGATCGCGTGCAGCTTCCTGAACCGTGCCGCGGTGATCACGGACGGCGACGTGGACGGCGCGAGCGGCTCGGTGCTCCGTCCGTGGCGCGTCTGCACGGTGCAGCAGGTGGAGGACTTCAAGACGGTGCTGCGCATCATGCCGCTCTGGAGCGCGGCCATCGTGCTGAGCGTCGCCATCGGCGTGCAGATCAACTTCACCATACTGCAGGCGCTCGCCATGGACCGCGCCGTCGGCCGCTTCACCGTGCCGGCGGGCTCCATGTTCGTCGCCAGCCTCGTAGCCGTGGTCATATTCCTCGGGCTCCTCGACCGGGTCCTGCTCCCGCTCTGGAGGCGGCTCACCGGCCACACGCCGACGCCGCTGCAGTGCGTGGGCGTGGGCCACGCGCTCACCGTGCTGAGCATGGCCGCGTCCGCCATCATCGAACACCACCGCACCGCCACGGTGCGCGCGCACGGGGAGGAGGGCAACCCGGCGTGGGTGTCGCCGCTGTCGGCGATGTGGCTGCTCCTGCCGTTCGCCGTGGCCGGGGCCGGCGAGGCGCTGTATTTCCCGGCGCAGGTGACGCTGTACTACCAGGAGTTCCCGCCGTCGCTCAAGAACACGGCCACGGGCATGATGGCGATGATCGTGGCGCTCGGGTTCTACCTGAGCACGGCCCTCATCAACATCGTCCAGCGCGCCACCACGTGGCTGCCGGACAACATGAACGCCTCCAAGCTGGAGAACCTCTACTGGCTGCTCGCCGTGCTCGTCGCCGTCAACTTCGGATACTTCCTTACGTGCGCCAAGCTGTACACGTACCAGAACATCGGCAAGTAGCTCCAGCTCAGGACGCAACACACTCGTTGCTATATGTGCTTTGGGTGTGACGAACTATCAGTTTGGCAGGAGAGATACGTACGGCTCCTGCCGATCCAAGACAGATTCCTTGACCCGTTCAAAATGTTTGCGATTCATGTTGATACTAGACTAGAAGGAGCGTCGGGCACGTTTTGCTGCATAATTTGTGTTATTAGAATTTTTAAAAATAAAAATTAGTTTGACGGGTGAGAAAGATGATAAATTGTGATTTCTCTTCGGAAAAAGCTTACCTTCTACCGACCGATCGCACGCGCCCGTCCGCCGGCTCCGTAGCCGTTTGATCGTGTGTTAATCAAACGGTCAAGAGCTTCCCCGCGTCCGCCGAAGCCACGTCTGTTTTTCTGCAACTCATCTGTTGTTTCAAGTCTATCATTCCTGCAACTGGATAACAATAGGGGGGTTTCGGGGCTCGTCTGGAAGCCGCATCTGTTTTCCTGCAACTCACCTGTTATTTCAAGACAATCATTCCTGCAACTGGGTAACAGTAGGGGAGTTTCGAGGCTCGTTTGAATTAGTCGGCGAGCGGCTGGATTTGGGAGCTGGCGGACGGGCACGACGGCGCAAGGTGTTGGGCCACCAGGCCTTATCCACCCTGGTGGCGACGACAACTTGCTCGGGATCGGCGGTGGCCGGCGACGACTCAAGCAGGTACGAGTCATAGATCGGCGATTTCTGCCACAAATATCTTGTTTCAGAAATAAAAAGACGATTCGATGGTGAAGTTTTTTTCAGCAACAGGGTCTAGTTTTATAAAGTTTCTGCAACACAAGTCTTGTTTCAGAAAAAAATGGTTTGGCAGCGAAGTTTTTTTTCCTGCAACATGGGTCTTGCTTCAGAACATAGCCCCGGTTGCAGAAAGCGTTGGAGGAGCACACGGTGTTAAAGCATACGAGGTTTCAGAAACATAGCTTCAGTTGCAGAAATCGTCAAAGGAGACGTGGGAGCTCGTGGCCGTCATGCTGGAGTAGAGTCCGCGGCTGTTCTCGAAGCATGCTCCCTCGGTGAGCTTGATTTGTGTCAGATCCAACCATCTGAGACGCGATATGGTGCACCATAGTGTTGCAGACACCATACTGTTGCAGAAACTTCAATGTAGTTCCTGCATGCCGGTGGCGGGTTGATTTTGCGGTGGGTTGGCGGCGGCGCCGTGCGGGGTGCAACTTTGTCGAGGCCGGGGACCATAGTGTTGTTTCCGCAACAGACCGTTTGTTGCGGGAAATAACGAGTGGGCATGCGGGGCGCGGACACTAGATCGGAAGGGTATCAGTTCGGGCATCCAACAGCAGTAGAGTCCTAAATCATTGATCTTACATGGAAATTCGTGGGTACTTTTTTTTTACTTTTCTTTTTCTTTCTATGCTTAATTGAGTCACTTAGATGTGCAATAACTAGAGCACATCTAGATGTGCCCTAGACATGATAACTCTGACCTTTTTTATGGCAATTTATATTTGTGTGATGATGACACATTTAGTTTGCAGTCATGCAATTCTTCTAAAAGAAAATAAACTAAGACATATTTGCCAAGCTCGCCAACTAAACTTGCTACCCTCGATGAACATAATTTGCTATCACAAATGCTCGATTTGGTTTGCCTGAAAATATTACGTTCGCTACATATTCGAATTCGAGTCATTCTTTTTTCTATGGGGAGAAAAAAAAAACGGCCTCTATATGGATGGGAGCTCTTATTTAGGACGTTGTGAAGCTAAGAAACGCGCACCCACTGATCCCCCGCACAACATTTAGGGTCGGCCCATGTGCGTGGAGGGGCGCCCATTTTCGTTTTTCTCTTTTATTATTTCTTTGTCGTTTCCTTTTTCATTTTTTCTTCTTTAAATCAACCTCGGAATTTACAAAAATGTTCATGATTTTTAAAAAGTGACTTTTAAAAATAGTTTACAAATTGTTTTAGAAAATACAAAAAAATTGACGAATTTAAAAGTGTGTGGATTTTAAAAATTATTCACAAAATATTTTTTTCTTATTCTAAAAACGTTGCTAACTTTTAAAAAAATGTTTTTAAGTTCAGAAAAATGTTTATGAATTTCAAGATTTTTTTCTAATTTAAAAACTGTTCATGAATTTCTAAAAATGAAAATATTTGAATTTAAATGATTTTTTTGTATTTGATGAACACAAGTTTAATTTGATGAGCGAATTTTTAAATTGATCATAATTTTTAATATATAATGAACATTCTTCGAATTTTGATGAATAAAATTCGAATTTGATGAACATTTTTAAATTTGATAAATTGAATAAAAAAATAGTATCTGAAAAATGTTTGCAAAATGAAAAAAATAAAGACGAAAAAGAATAAAGAAAAAAACATGAAAAAATGAAATGAAATGAAATGGAAATGGAAAAAGAAAAGAACTATCAACAAAAAGGTCTAGGAAGGTTCTAGAACCTTTCCGAACCATAACAGTGATCTTGCAGTACTTGGGCCAGCCCAAATGACGCACCTTCCCCCAATGTTTAGTTTTGATTTGCACGGAGCCTTCAATTTCCCTCAAGCAGTTTCATACATATGTTGTGTGATTGATGCACCTAAGTTGTGTG
>NC_041393.1:26022611-26045776 GCF_002162155.2 Triticum dicoccoides | reverse complement strand
AAACCCTGGAACATTGTTGCCACAGAGATTGCGTTAGGGCATCCCCAATAGATTACCGAAAAACCTCCCCTAATGATGACCTATTGGGGCTCCCTAATAACACTTTTTATGATTATTGGGCCGGATGAGCGCTCCAGCAGATCACCAATAAATCTTCCCCAATACCTAACCTGGTCTATAGCTCCCACTTGGTAGTGGCACAATGGACGTCGGCAATGGCACGATGGTGTTAGCGACGCGCAACGGCGGTGGCGGTCGGTGGTGGTGGCGGCGGTCGCTAGTTATCAACAATGGCAGCAGCGCTCGGTGGTGATTTGTGGTAGTCGCATAGTGGTGGCGGTGGCGCGGCGGATGGTGGTGGCGGTTAGCTGCGGTTTGATGGTGGGGGCGGCGGCGGTGGCGGTTCGGTTGTAGTCTAATGTTGGTTTGCGGCGAGGCACTGACATGGGGTGTACTGGGGATTGAATGTCCATTTTCGGCAAGCAACTCGTTCCCAACACAGTACACCTATATAGTTTTTTTTTTGCAAATACATGTTAACTTTTGTAATACACATTGTATATTTTTCCGTACACACAGGGAACTCTTTTAACAAATTGATTTTTCTAAAATACATGATGAATATTTTTTTCAAATACATGCCCCAGCATTTTTAGCATATAGGGTAAACATTTTTCAAATTCCTGCTGATCATTTTTTAAATGGTATGAGACTTTTGCAAAACAATTACGCGAACATTTTTTTTACATTGCATTAAAAAATTCAAGAAAATATCATGACTTTTTTGGAACGCATGAAGTTTCTTTCAAAAGCTTGCCACAAACATTTCTTTGAATGTTACAATTTTTTGATTGTACAGTGCATTTACTAAACATCACTAACTTTCTTTTGAAATGCATGAATATTTTTCAAATGTCAACATTTTTTAAATGGTGCAAACAAATATTTTTATTGAAACTTATGATTAAAAAAAAATAAATTTAATTTACTCATGTTTTTGAAAAATTGTTTGGAATTTTTAAAGTGTCCTCACTTTAAAAACTGTTCATGGATTTTTAAAAATTGTTCAGGTTTTCAAAATTTGTCCATGAAGAAATTGTTCGGAATACCAAATTGTGCTCTTATTTTTCAGAAAATGTTTGGAATTACAAATTTTATTCACATTTGAAAAATACTTTCGAATTTAAAAATTGTTTGTGTTTGCAAAGATATTCTACATTTCAAAATTGTTCGCAATTTGCATAAAATGTTTCAAAAAAATTCTAAAATGTCTTCTAAGCTTGATGCTGCATTATGTTCTTAAACATTTGCCACTCTGTAGTCATTAGCATCAGCTATTGGGGTGGAGTGATAGGAGCCGTTGTTCCGTTTGTAGGTGGTCATGAGAGTTCGATTAATAGGCGACGCAGTTCATCACAGTATTTTTTGTGTCCCACTTCAGTCGGCTGGCCCGAAGCTAAAGCTCGAAGGTAAAAACCAAATAAACAGAACGACGCTGGCCCGAAGAAAATATAAACAAACAAGAGAATGACGCGGTGGGCTGGACCAGCACTGATTTCTGCTGTTGTCACAAATTAGATGTGAGATAATATCTCACATTCAGATGTGATATAACGAAAGCAAGGTCATGGAGGTTAGATTATCATTTCAAAAAAGCATCAAGTGTGACGTCACCGGAATCTCAACGACTTTGTGCGGCCTTCTGTAACAAGCTGGATAAACTGTGACTTTGTGCGGCTAGATTTAATATTCATAGCTTATATGTTAATATATTTTGGTAAACCCAAAAAACATTCTCTCGCACATAGCTTCTTTTTGTTGATCCGCAACTCAATTTTAATTGATGTATCATTCAAGGTATTGAAAAGTTATAGCCAAAACATATATCATCCTAGAGCAACACTATTAGATTTTAAAAAAATAGTTTTCAGTCAAATATGTTGAAATACATTGTCCGCCTCTCTCCATCAATTCAAACTTTTGGATAAACTGAATGGAGCATAAATTCAATGTGGATCCAAGCCAAGAGGTCAAGACTCTGTCAACGCAATATTAAAAATAAAAATTTATACGGCCTAAATCGATCCCATATATAATGATTAAAAAAGTCTAGACACAAGGGGGAGTGTTGAGATACATTGTCCGTCTTCCTTCATCAGTTTAAATGAATTGGCTGGGCATAAATTCAATAGACTGATTTTATTTTAGACTTCAATCGAATTTTCCACCTCCCATTTTATCGCTGACATCAATCTCACGTCTAAGGACTAAAAAGGCCTAGATGTGAGGGGGTGTTAAAATATGTTGCACGCCTCTCTTAATCAGTTCAAACTTTTGGATGAATAAATTTGATAGAATGGTTTTACTTTTAGACTTCATTTGAATTTTCCACCTCCCATTTTGTCGCTGATGCGTGTTGTGTATGTGGATCTAATGGATATTACTTCCATTTTGCTTGTCGGCTTTTTATCTAAGAACAAGTCACACTAGATTCTCACAAGTATTGGAACATGTGAATCATGATACAAATAACTGAAATTTTGGTTTTGAAATCATGTAGACTGAATTTTCCTAATGCTTTTAGTGCAGACTCTTTGCGTGGAACAAGTTATGATACATCAGACTTCACCCGCAAAAATAATGATTCATTAGACTTGTTAATACAAGATTTGGAAAATGTAAATCAGGACAAACAATATTGTAATTTAGGTTTTAAAATCATGTGAAAAAGATTCCTACTGTTAAGTCACCTTTTCACTTTATTTTCGATTTCGGGTACTAATAATTCTGGTGTGTGGTTTTGGTAGCTAATTATTATATTTATTTAATTGAACTCTCATGGATGCATTTTTATATTTTTGTTTGTTGCTAATTTGGGTAATGGACTCTCTACAGCAACTCGAGGAAGCGATAGTAGGGACGAACCTGCACTTTTTTTTAGCATAAGTATAGACACAAGCGCTCATATACACGCGCATACACTCATTCCTATGAACGCACACACACACCCTACCCCTATGAGCACCTCCGAAAGACTGAGCCGGCATATCATCTTAAAATTTACGAAGTCACCGTAGGTGACTCGTCATCGACGGGAACGTCTCCTCCCACTGAAAGCGCATCGCCGGAAATCCTGAAATAAATCCAGGAATAATGCGAGCACCAGGATTTGAACCCTGGTGGGTTGGGGATACCACTGTCCAGCTAACCAACTCAACCACATGTTGATTCGTTGGACGAACCTGCACTTGAAGAGTCCGCAAAGACCAGGGTTTGGGGGCTGGCGGGTCATTCAAAGACTCCATCTTCCCGGTCTAGGGAAATTCATGGTTGACTAAGGTTTTGAGGCCTACCGAGCGGCATATGCTCGGACGCCACGCGGCAGTGGCCGCAAATTTTATACTTTTTTATGAAAATACTAACGTCCACACGTGTGACAGTTTTGCAATTCGCCCACACGCGTGAATCACAGTCCAGTCGAGTTTGCATGAATCTTGACACATTCAAGCAGAATTTGCGTGCCACGTAGGACGGGGCTGCTGTGTGGGCGTTGGAGAGTTTGCTCACACGCCCCACATCACGCGGTTTGCCAACTGCGTTGTGTGGGTGAACTAGTTTCTGCCCACATAGCCAACACCTAGTCCACACGCGTGTGGGCGAACTGTTTTTCGCCCACATGATACTCGTACATTGTTTGATGCCAACTGTAGTTACGCATACTTGGCAACTAGTTAAACACACATGAAAACTATGATTCGTTGCTAGACGGCAACTGCACTTGCGGGTACGTGGCAACCAGATTAACACACATGGCAATTGTGATTGACCATACATGGCAACTATGGTTGGACCACACGTGGCAACTAGGTAAACACACATGGCAACTACTGTTTGACCATATGTGGTAAATAGTTAATCACATGCGACGACTATGGTTTGATTACACGCGGCAACTACCATAAATTAAACATGGCAACTATAATTAACCAAAACAGATAGAGTTGCCATACTTTTACAACTACATTTGCCATTCCGGATAACGGCATCTGCCATCCCGGATGGCAACTAAATCATCATCCCGCGGGTACCTAATGTAGCTGCGCCAGGACGTGTGGGCATTTTTGCTTCGTGCCACACGCGCAAGGTGGAGATGAGTAGTACTTATTAGGCGTGTGGCACGAAATAGCTGCGCCCACACGTGTGAGCAATTCTAATGTTCGCCAACACACAACCCGTATGAGCTACCTCCCGCTCACGCCTCACATGATGTGTGGGCGGATGTCTAGTATGCCACAGGTGTGGACGTTATCGGCGTCTTTTTAGAAACTTCAACCTTTATTAAAGCTCAACAATGTGTAAAGGGGATACATATAATAACAGAAATACTAACGACCACACGTGTGGGAGTTTGCATCTCGCCCACACGTGTGGATTCAAATACATTTGTAGTTGCACGAATCTTGGCATGTTTGTGGCGCCACGTAGGACTAGGTTGGTGTATGGGCATTCATTCGGCCGCCACATGTCCGTTTCACCACACGGGAGGGCCGGTGTGTGGGCGTTTAGCAATTCGCCCACACGTCTATTTTCACTCACGCACAAGGGCTGGTGTGTGGGCATTTTCCATCTCGCACACATGCTCGTCCTCTCCCACACCCAGAGCTGTCAGTTGTCATGTGTTTTGCAGTATACACGGCAACTACCCTAGTGTGCTTGTAAGCATATGGCAACTCTATTTTTTTACCCGAACATATCAGTTGCCATGTGTTTGCAGGGTACACGGCAACCGCCCTAGTGTGCTTGTAAGCAGATGGCAACTCCCTCTTTACCCGAAACATGTTATTTTTTCATGTCTCTTTGTAGCGCTACACGGCAACTGCCTAGTGTTAGTAGGTGACAACTCCAAAAGTTTTCAAATCATGGCAACCGTAGTAAACCAGACCATACATGGCAACTACTTAGTGTTAGTAGGTGACAACTCCTAAAGTTTTCAATCATGGCAACTATAGTAAACCAGACCATACATAGCAACACCTGCAGTTGTCCAAAAATGGCATCTGGCACTTGACCTGAGATGGCAACTACAGTTGAGCAACCATGGAAACTGTAGTTGTCCGACATGGCAACTGTAGTTCAGCAACATGGCAACTGTAGTTAAACAGACATTGAAGAGGGTCCGAATCATGGCAACTGCGGGGGCGCGTGATGACTGTCACGTGGGGCGTGCGGGACCGTGAAGGTAGGTGGCTGAGAGAGGTCGTGTGGGCATTATCCATTTGCCCACACGTAGGTGTGTGAGAGGGACCGCAAGGAAAAAAAGAGGCATGTGGACGTTAGTTGTTTTGCCCACACATAAGCGTGTGGGCTGGTCCTCTTAGACACCACACAAAACGTGTGGCCAGATCTCTTAACGCTCACACGTGTGAGCGTTATCGGCATCCTATAATATCGGGTCGATATATAAGCCACACATGGCGGCCGTGTGAAAGAGCAGAACTAGCCTTGGAAAGCACATGTGCTTCGCCATTATGTTGACGCTTTTCATGGATGAACTCCAGCTCACAAAAGGAGCTTCACTGGGCGTTGTTCTCCCTCATAATGGTGACATAGCAACATGAGGAACCTGCATTAATGTTAGTCACCACTTCCATGAAATTCGAGGCAACACACACAAAATCAACACGCAGATCCAAATCAACACGCAGAACTCCAGAAATTGCATGCAAATTCTTTTCTCTGACATGCCTACCCCTAGCTCGCTCAGATTTATGGAGAGAGACCATGTCGAGATCTTCTAAGAATTTGGCAATAAAGAAGTGAGTGCTCATGGGGCTCTGGTATCGATTGTCATGGATGGCATGTTGTCTTACCCACCAAATTACCCACATCGTTACAAGCACCCGGGTAAGGTCTTGAAAGGATCGAGAAGAGGTGTCTAGAGGGGGGGTGATTAGACACTAAGTGAAAAAGTTGCAGTTTTTAATTTCTTTGAGTTGAAGTGGAGTTCTGGCACAAGTTTAACAATCACAATACATATCAAGCAAGCATGCAAAGAGTATATGAGCAGCGGAAAGTAAAGCATGCAACTTGCAAGAATGTAAAGGGATGGGATTGGAGTGTGCAAACGCAATTGGAGACACGGATGTTTTTGTCGTGGTTCCGATAGGTGGTGCTATCGTACATCCACGTTGATGGAGACTTCAACCCACGAAGGGTAATGTTGCGCGAGTCCACGGAGGGCTCCACCCATGAAGGGTCCACGAAGAAGCAACCTTGTCTATCCCACTATGGCCATCGCCCACGAAGGACTTGCCTCACTAGGGGTAGATCTTCACGAAGTAGGCGATCTCCTTGCCCTTACAAACTCCTTGGTTCAAATCCACAATCTTGTCGGAGGCTCCCAAGTGACACCTAG
Source organism: Triticum dicoccoides (assembly GCF_002162155.2). Classification (NCBI taxonomy): domain Eukaryota; kingdom Viridiplantae; phylum Streptophyta; class Magnoliopsida; order Poales; family Poaceae; genus Triticum; species Triticum dicoccoides. The sequence continues at coordinate 26,039,361 of NC_041393.1, read as the reverse complement.
CCAATCTAGGAGACACCACTCTCCAAGAAGTAACAAATGGTGTGTTGATGACGAACTCCTTGATCCTGTGCTTCAAATGATAGTCTCCCCAACACTCAACTCTCTCTCACAGGATTTGGATTTGGTGGAAAGAAGATTTGAGTGGAAAGCAACTTGGGGAAGGCTAGAGATCAAGATTCATATGGTAGGAATGGAATATCTTGGTCTCAACACATGAGTAGGTGATTCTCTCTCAGAAAATGTATGTTGGAAGTGTAGGCATGTTCTGATGGCTCTCTCCACAAATGAAGAGTGGGTGGAGGGGTATATATAGCCTCCACACAAAATCTAACCGTTACACAAACTTACCAATCTCGGTGGGACCAAATCGTCAAACTCAGTCAGACCGATTTAGCAAATAATGTGACCGTTAGGATTTTCGGTGGGACCGACATGCAACTCGGTAGGACCGATATGGTTAGGGTTAGGGCATAACGTAATCTCGGTGAGACCGATTACACAAACTCGGTGAGACCGATTTTGGTAATGGACACACAGAGGGTTGGTCAGGCAAACTCGGTGGGACCAATTCGCTCATCTCGGTTGGACCGAAACGTTACGAAAAGGAACAGAGAGTTTGCATTGTAATCTCGGTAGGACCGATTACGCAACCTCGGTGTAACCGATTTTGGTAATGGATACATACAGAGAGATTACAATCCCATCTCAGCGAGACCGAGATCCCTATCGATGAGACCGATTTGCCTAGGGTTTGTGGCAGTGGCTATGATATCTGAACTCGGTGGCGCCGGATAGAAAGAATCGGTGGGGCCGAGTTAGACTTTTGGTTTGGGTCATATGTGGATATGAGAAAGTGGTTGAGGGCTTTGGAGCATATCACTAAGCATTTTGAGCAAGAGCCTCATTAAGCAACACCTCATCCCCTCTTGATAGTATTGGCTTTTTCTATAGACTCAATGTGATCTTGGATCACTAAAATAGAAAATGTAGAGTCTTGAGCTTGGAGCTTGAGCCAATCCTTTGTCCTTAGCATCTTGAAGGGGTTCCACATCCTCTAGTCCATGCCACTCCATTGTTGAACTTATCTGAAACATACTAGGTAAAAGTATTAGTCCAACAAAAGATATGTTGACATAAATTACCAAAATCACCCAGCGAGCACTTGTGCTTTCAGGTCTGTTGATGGCAAAGTTTCCACAAGCCAAAGCACCCATAGCTTGGGATCCTCCATGCAGTTAGAGCATCTCCAGGTCGCACCCAGGAGGCCTGAAAATCGCCATCTGGGGGCAAGCTGGCGTAAAAATCGATGCTAGAGGTGATTGGGGTTCCTAGTCGCCGCCCCCAGGTCGCCCCCAGGCGCCGATATCGGCCCATCTGTTTTGCAAAGCGTCCGCTTTTCGTCCCATTTTTGGCGACAAATCGGCCCGATATCGGCGCAAATCGGCCATTGTTTGCTGTGGTTGGGCGCAAATCCAACACAAGTAAATTTTTATCACATAGTTCATTACTGAAAATCAATAGAAATCAAATAGTTCAACAACAAATGATTCAATACAAATTAAGTTCAACAAATAAAAACTCTTATTTCATCACGCATTGAGCTAGGCGTTGCCCTTGAGCCTCTATAGGTGCTCCATCAGATCATGATGCAGTTGTTGATGCACCTGTGGGTCTTGGATCTCTTGACGCATATTGAGGAAGGCAGTCCAGGTTGACTGTAGCTGGTGATCTACTTGCACAAAAGGACCCTGCATGTAATATGGTTCAGTGTCAAACACTGGCTCTTCCTGCTCGCTCTCAATGATCATGTTGTGCAAGATGACACAGCAAGTCATGATCTTCCACATTTAATCTTTCGACCAGGTCTGAGCAGGGTACCGGACAACAGCAAATCAAAATTGGAGCACACCAAATGCCCGCTCGACATCCTTCCTGCAAGCCTCCCAAACCTTCGCAAAGTAGGAGTTCTTGCCTCCTGGCACAGGGTTTGAGATAGTCTTCACAAATGTAGACCATCTCGGATATATGCCATCAGCTAGGTAGTACCCCTTGTTGTAGTGCCACCCATTGACCTCGAAGTTCACCAAAGGAGAATTACCTTCAACAAGCTTGGCAAAGACAGGGGAGCACTGCAGGACGTTGATGTCATTGTGAGTTCCTGGCATCCCAAAGAAAGAGTGCCAAATCCAGAGGTCTTGTGTGGCCACTGCCTCAAGTATCACACTACAACCGCCTTTGGCGCCTTTGTACATCCCCTGCCAAGCATATGGACAATTCTTCCATTTGCAATGCATGCAGTCGATGCTTCCAAGCATCCTAGAAATCCTCTTGCTGCATTATGTGCTAGGATCTGAGCAGTGTCTTCAGCATTGGGTGATCGCAAGTATTGCGGTCCAAACACTGCCACCACTGCCCTGCAGAACTTGTAGAAACACTTAATGGTCGTGGACTCAGCCATGCGCACATAGTCGTCAAGTGAATCACCGGAAGCTCCGTATGCAAGCATCCTCATAGTTGTCGTGCACTTCTGGATTGAGATGAATCCAAGTGTGCTGGTGCAATCATTCTTGCACTTGAAGTAGCTGTCAAACTCCCGAATGGAATTCACAATCCTAAGGAAAAGCTTTCAGCTTATCCAATAACAGCGCCGAAATGTTTTCTCGCCATGCAATGGAGTGTCGACGAAGTAGTCGGAGTAGAGCATGCAGTAGCCTTCCAGACGATGTCGGTTCTTTGCTTTCAGCAGTCCTGGTGTCAAGCCACCTCGCCGCGACTTTTCATTGCTCGCAAGCAGGCTGGCAAGGGAGGCGAGGACCATGAGATGCTCCTCCTCCTGGACGTCGGCTTCGCCTTCCTCCTCCAGCAACGCCGCAAGCGCTTCCTCGTTGTCCGAGTCCATCGCCGGGTTGGGCAGACAAATCGCCGAACACCTGGCGGGCGTCGTAGGCGCGCAGCCACCGGTATGCCGCCCTGCGCGGCCGGGGCACCGGACAACTCACCCGGAAGGTGGTGAAGAGGTTGCCGTGGCGAAAACTTCTCTCCTTTTTGGCGGGGAATTGCCTATCTAGCAGTGCTGGGCAGTGGGCGGCGTCAGGGTCGGCAGGGGTGGTGGCCGAGCGCGCGGGGGTGGGAGTAAATCTGGATGGTTTCCTTGACTTTTCGTCTGACATTGTGGCCCAGGCGTGTTTTTCCCTTCCGCCGGAGCCCCCGAGCGCACCCCAGTGTGCTGGGTTCGGCCTGGGATCACCGGGCTCAAAAATGGGCCGAGCCGGTGGATTTCGGCGTCTTGGGGGCACGACTGGGGCTTTTTTTGGCACTGGCGCCCAAAAATTTGCCTTGGGGGCTTGTTGTGGGTGCGGCTAGAGATGCTCTTAGAGATAGCCACTCCATTTAGCTCCTCGTCGACTAGAGCCCGGACGCATCTCGCCATCCTACAGTCGAACAAAGAATGGCACCATGTATCATTAGGTGCATGGCATATCGCGTGCTTCGGTGTATCCTCATGTTCCTAAGTTTGCAGACATCACCGGTCGGGAGAGAAGTCCGTTCAAGCCTCCATGCGAATACCTTGATTTTAGATGGAACATCAGCACCCCACAGCTTCGCCCATGAATGACGATCTGCATGAGAATTAGAGTGTCCCGGGTTGTGTTCCAACCAATCCATCCTTTGTTTTTTTGTAGCAGAAAGTAATGTATATGCAGATTGGACAGTGAACACCCCCCTCTTCTCGTAGTGGCACGACCAGAAGTCACCTTGAGCTCGTGTGCTTAAAGGAATATTCAAAATCACTGCCTTGTCCAGTCCATAGAAGTGATGGTCCAGTACTTGTACATCCCAAGAGGCCGTCACTTGGTCAATGAGCTCAGAAACTTTCTGTGGGGGGTAGTGGTTTTAGCGCACACGTGTCGTAGCTTATAGTCACGAGGAATCCAGTTCTCCTGCCAGATGTTTGTATCCTCACCTGAGCCAATATGTTTTATCAGGCCAAGCTTCAACGTGTCTAGTCCCTCAAATATGGACCGCCACACTTGTGACGGGGCTTTGCCCAACTCTGCATTTAGCATCGAGCTGGTAGGGCAGTACACAACCTTTAGGAGACATGCACTTAAAGTATCAGGTTCCTGTAGCAAACGCCAACCTTGACGAGCAAGAAGCCCTAAGTTGAAAAGTTCAATATCCCTAAAACCCATACCTCCCATGAATTTTGGCTGTGACATGACCTCCCAAGAGACCCAAGCTGTCTTCCTATGTCCTTTCTTAGATATCCACCACAATTTACGCAACAACTCATTGATATGTTGGCATAGCCCACGGGGGATCTTGAAGCATGCCATAGAGTATGTCGGAATAGCTTGGGCTACGGATTTGATGAGAACTTCTTTCCCTCCAACTGTGAGTGCTTTCTCCATCCACCCTTGTACCTATTTCAATAGCTGGCGAAATTGGCCATGCCAGCTAGGCCGGCCTGTTAGCACACATGGACGACACAGCCCAGGCACGACACGTCACGAGCTAAATGGGCTGAGCTCGGCACGCGGCACGCTAGGGGCCGTGCCTGGGCCTGGAGGCTAGGCACGCAAGCCGGCACGACACGACACAATTAGCTTTATTTATTTATTTCCAGATTTTAAAATATTTATAGGCTATATGAAACAGCTTAAATAGGAAAAAATAGCCAAAATACAACCCAGCAGGCCAAAACTACACAGGCCAACCATGCCTGGCGTGCCAACGGGCCGACCCGATTAGCTAAGCGGCTGTGCCTGGGCTACGAGGCGCAGCACGTGTGCCGGCACGGCATGGCCCGCTTACTAATCGTGCCCTTGTGGGCCAGGCCGGGCCAGGCATGATTACAACGTGTCGGGCCATGCCGGCCCGTTTGGCCAGCTCTGCCTGTTTCCACATCTTATCTTTTAAATACTTGAAGGATCCCTCCTTTGCTCTGCCCACATCAGAAGGGAGGCCAAGATACTTCTCTGATAATTTTTCATTTCATTCTGAACATCAAGTGCCTACTTAATTTCCTGCCTTAAATTTTCAGAGCAGCCCTTGCTAAAATAGATCACCGATTTATCCTTGTTAATACACTGACCAGATGCCCCACAATACCTTTGTAGAAGTGAATCCTCTTAATGCCATCTCCGGAGTCGTATCAAAGAAAAGAAGGCTATCGTCCATAAGAAGATGGTTAATTTGTGGTGCACCTAGGGCCACCGTGATGCCATGAGTAGAGTTTGATGGATTAGAAGTCTTTAACAGGCAAGGCAACCCTTCAACCACCACCCGCCAATAGGAAGCGATAAGGTGAGATGGGATTGTTGGGATTCGTAGTAATTTCAAAAAAATTCCTACGCGCACACAGGATCATGTGATGCATAGCAACGAGAGGAGAGTGTTGTCTACGTACCCAACGCAGACCGACTGCGGAAGCAATGACACGACGTAGAGGAAGTAGTCGTACGTCTTCACGATCCAACCGATCAAGCACCGAAACTACGGCACCTCCGAGTTCGAGCACACGTTCAGCTCGATGACGATCCCCGGACTCCGATCCAGCAAAGTGTTGGGGAAGAGTTTCGTCAGCACGACGGCGTGGTGACGATCTTGATGAACTACAGCAGCAGGGCTTCGCCTAAACTCCGCTACAGTATTATCGAGGAATATGGTGGCAGGGGGCACCGCACACGGCTAAGGAATCGATCACGTGGATCAACTTGTGTCAACTTGTGTGTTTAGAGGTGCCCCTGCCTCCGTATATAAAGGAGGAGAGGAGGGGAGGCTGGCCGGCCAAAGAGGGAGGCGCAGGAGAGTCCTACTCCCTCTGGGAGTAGGATTCCTCCCCCCAATCCTAGTCCAACTAGGATTCCTCGGAGGGGAAGGGAGAGAGGGGGGCCGGCCACCTTCTCCTAGTCCTAATAGGACTAGGGGAGGGGAAAGAGGCGCAGCCACCTTGGGCTGCCCCTTTCTCCTTTCCCCTAAGGCCCATGATGGCCCATATGGCTCCCGGGGGGTTCCGGTAACCTCCCGGTAACCCGGTAAAATCCCGATTTCACCCGGAACACTTCCGATGTCCAAACATAGGCTTCCAATATATCAATCTTTACGTCTCGACCATTTCGAGACTCCTCGTCATGTCCGTGATCACATCCGGGACTCCGAACAACCTTCGGTACATCAAAATGCATAAACTCATAATATAACTGTCATCGTAACCTTAAGCGTGCGGACCCTACGGGTTCGAGAACAATGTAGACATGACCGAGACATGTCTCTGGTCAATAACCAATAGCGGGACCTGGATGCCCATATTGGCTCCTACATATTCTACGAAGATCTTTATCGGTCAGACCGCATAACAACATACGTTGTTCCCTTTGTCATCGGTATGTTACTTGCCCGAGATTCGATCGTCGGTATCCAATACCTAGTTCAATCTCGTTAACGGCAAGTCTCTTTACTCGTTCCGTAATACATCATCTCTAACATATTAGTTGTAATGCTTGCAAGGCTTATGTGATGTGTATTACCGAGAGGGCCCAGAGATACCTCTCCGACAATCGGAGTGACAAATCCTAATCTCGAAATACGCCAACCCAACATCGACCATTGGAGACACCTGTAGTACTCCTTTATAATCACCCATTTACGTTGTGACGTTTGGTAGTACCCAAAGTGTTCCTCCGGTAAACGGGAGTTGCATAATCTCATAGTCGTAGGAACATGTATAAGTCATGAAGAAAGCAATAGCAACATACTAAACGATCAGGTGCTAAGCTAATGGAATGGGTCATGTCAATCAGATCATTCTACTAATGATGTGACCTCGTTAATCAAATAACAACTCATTGTTCATGGTTAGGAAACATAACCATCTTTGATTAACGAGCTAGTCAAGTAGAGGCATACTAGTGACACTCTGTTTGTCTATGTATTCACACATGTATTATGTTTCCGGAAAATACAATTCTAGCATGAATAATAAACATTTATCATGATTATAAGGAAATAAATAATAACTTTATTATTGCCTCTAGGGCATATTTCCTTCACTCTCCCACTTGCACTAGAGTCAATAATCTAGATTACACTGTAATGAATCTAACACCCATGGAGCTTTGGTGCTGATCATGTTTTGCTCGTGGAAGAGGCTTAGTCAACGGGTCTGCAATATTCAGATCCGTATGTATCTTGCAAATGTCTATGTCTCCCACCTGGACTAGATCCCGGATGGAGTTGAAGCGTCTCTTGATGTGTTTGGTCCTTTTGTGAAATCTGGATTCCTTTGCCAAGGCAATTGCACCAGTATTGTCACAAAAGATTTTCATTGGACCCGATGCACTAGGTATGACACCTAGATCGGATATGAACTCCTTCATCCAGACTCCTTCATTTGCTGCTTCCGAAGCAGCTATGTATTCCGCTTCACATGTAGATCCCGCTACGACGCTTTGTTTAGAACTGCACCAACTGACAGCTCCACCGTTTAATGTAAACACGTATCCGGTTTGCGATTTAGAATCGTCCGGATCAGTGTCAAAGCTTGCATCAACGTAACCTTTTACGATGAGCTCTTTGTCACTTCCATATACGAGAAACATATCCTTAGTCCTTTTCAGGTATTTCAGGATGTTCTTGACCGCTGTCCAGTGATCCATTCCTGGATTACTTTGGTACCTCCCTGCTAAACTTATAGCAAGGCACACATCAGGTCTGGTACACAGCATTGCATACATGATAGAGCCTATGGCTAATGCATAGGGAACATCTTTCATATTCTCTCTATCTTCTGCAGTGGTCGGGCATTGAGTCTTACTCAATTTCACACCTTGTAACACAGGCAAGAACCCTTTCTTTGCTTGATCCATTTTGAATTTCTTCAAAATTTTGTCAAGGTATGTGCTTTGTGAAAGTCCAATTAAGCGTCTTGATCTGTCTCTATAGATCTTAATGCCTAATATGTAAGCAGCTTCACCGAGGTCTTTCATTGAAAAACTTTTATTCAAGTATCCCTTTATGCTATCCAGAAATTCTATATCATTTCCAATCAGTAATATGTCATCCACATATAATATCAGAAATGCTACAGAGCTCCCACTCACTTTCTTGTAAATACAGGCTTCTCCAAAAGTCTGTATAAAACCAAATGCTTTGATCACACTATCAAAACGTTTATTCCAACTCCGAGAGGCTTGCACCAGTCCATAACTGGATCGCTGGAGCTTGCACACTTTGTTAGCTCCCTTTGGATCGACAAAACCTTCTGGTTGCATCATATACAACTCTTCTTCCAGGAATCCATTCAGGAATGCAGTTTTGACATCCATTTGCCAAATTTCATAATCATAAAATGCGGCAATTGCTAACATGATTCGGACGGACTTAAGCATCGCTACGGGTGAGAAGGTCTCATCGTAGTCAATTCCTTGAACTTGCCGAAAACCTTTTGCGACAAGTCGAGCTTTGTAGACAGTAACATTACCATCAGCGTCAGTCTTCTTCTTAAAGATCCATTTATTCTCAATCGCTTGCCGATCATCGGGCAAGTCAACCAAAGTCCATACTTTGTTCTCATACATGGATCCCATCTCAGATTTCATGGCTTCTAGCCATTTTGCGGAATCTGGGCTCACCATCGCTTCTTCATAGTTCGTAGGTTCATCATGATCTAGTAGCATGACCTCCAGAACAGGATTACCGTACCACTCTTGTGCGGATCTTACTCTGGTTGATCTACGAAGTTCAGTAGTATCTTGATCTGAAGTTTCATGATCATTATCATTGGCTTCCTCACTAACTGGTGTAGGTGTCACTGAAACAGTTTTCTGTGATGAACTACTTTCCAGTAAGGGAGCAGGTACAGTTACCTCGTCAAGTTCTACTTTCCTCCCACTCACTTCTTTCGAGAGAAACTCCTTCTCTAGAAATGATCCATTCTTAGCAACAAATGTTTTGCCTTCGGATCTGTGATAGAAGGTGTACCCAACAGTTTCCTTTGGGTATCCTATGAATACACATTTCTCCGATTTGGGTTCGAGCTTATCAGGTTGAAGCTTTTTCACATAAGCATCGCAGCCCCAAACTTTAAGAAACGACAACTTTGGTTTGTTGCCAAACCATAGTTCATAAGGCGTCGTCTCAACGGATTTTGATGGTGCCCTATTTAACGTGAATGCGGCCGTCTCTAAAGCATATCCCCAAAATGATAGCGGTAAATCTGTAAGAGACATCATAGATCGCACCATATCTAGTAAAGTACGATTACGACGTTCAGACACACCATTACGCTGTGGTGTTCCGGGGGGCGTGAGTTGCGAAACTATTCCACAGTTTTTCAAATGTACACCAAACTCGTAACTCAAATATTCTCCTCCACGATCAGATCGTAGAAACTTTATTTTCTTGTTACGATGATTTTCAACTTCACTCTGAAATTCTTTGAACTTTTCAAATGTTTCAGACTTATGCTTCATTAAGTAGATATATCCATATCTGCTTAAATCATCTGTGAAGGTGAGAAAATAACGATATCCGCCACGAGCCTCAATATTCATCGGACCACATACATCGGTATGTATGATTTCCAACAAATCTGTTGCTCTCTCCATAGTACCGGAGAACAGTGTTTTAGTCATCTTGCCCATGAGGCACGGTTCGCAAGTACCAAGTGATTCATAATCAAGTGGTTCCAAAAGTCCATTAGTATGGAGTTTCTTCATGCGTTTTACACCGATATGACCTAAACGACAGTGCCACAAATAAGTTGCACTTTCATTATCAACTCTGTATCTTTTGGTTTCAACATTATGAATATGTGTATTACTACTATCGAGATTCAGTAAGAATAGACCACTCTTCAAGGGTGCATGACCATAAAAGATATTACTCATATAAATAGAACAACCATTATTCTCTGATTTAAATGAATAACCGTCTCGCATTAAACAAGATCCAGATATAATGTTCATGCTCAACGCTGGCACCAAATAACAATTATTTAGGTCTAATATTAATCCCGAAGGTAGATGTAGAGGTAGCGTGCCAACCGCGATCACATCGACTTTGGAACAGTTTCCCACGCGCATCGTCACCTCGTCCTTTGCCAGTGCCCGCTTATTCTGTAGTCCCTGTTTCGAGTTGCAAATATTAGCAACAGAACCAGTATCAAATACCCAGGTGCTACTGCGAGCATTGGTAAGGTACACATCAATAACATGTATATCACATATACCTTTGTTCACCTTGCCATCCTTCTTATCCGCCAAATACTTGGGGCAGTTCCGCTTCCAGTGACCAGTCTGCTTGCAGTAGAAGCACTCAGTTTCAGGCTTAGGTCTAGACTTGGGTTTCTTCTCTTGAGCAGCAACTTGCTTGCCGTTCTTTTTGAAGTTCCCCTTTTTCTTCCCTTTGCCCTTTTTCTTGAAACTAGTGGTCTTGTTAACCATCAACACTTGATGCTCCTTCTTGATTTCTACCTCCGCAGCTTTTAGCATTGCGAAGAGCTCGGGAATAGTCTTGTTCATCCCTTGCATATTATAGTTCATCACGAAGCTCTTGTAGCTTGGTGGCAGTGATTGGAGAATTCTGTCAATGACGCAATCATCTGGAAGATTAACTCCCAATTGAATCAAGTGATTATTATACCCAGACATTTTGAGTATATGCTCACTGACAGAACTGTTCTCTTTCATCTTGCAGCTATAGAACTTATTGGAGACTTCATATCTCTCAATCCGCGCATTTGCTTGAAATATTAAGTTCAACTCCTGGAACATCTCATATGCTCCATGACGTTCAAAACGTCGTTGAAGTCCCGATTCTAAGCCGTAAAGCATGGCACACTGAACTATCGAGTAGTCATCAGCTTTGCTCTGCCAGACGTTCATAACATCTGGCGTTGCTCCAGCAGCAGGCCTGGCACCCAGCGGTGCTTCCAGGACGTAATTCTTCTGTGCAGCAATGAGGATAATCCTCAAGTTACGGACCCAGTCCGTGTAATTGCTACCATCATCTTTCAACTTTGCTTTCTCAAGGAACGCATTAAAATTTAACGGAACAACAGCACGAGCCATCTATCAACAATCAACATAAACAAGCAAGATACTATCAGGGACTAAGTTCATGATAAATTTTAAGTTCAATTAATCATATTATTAAAGAACTCCCACTTAGATAGACATCCCTCTAATCCTCTAAGTGATCACGTGATCCAAATCAACTAAACCATGTCCGATCATCACGTGAGATGGAGTAGTTTCATCGGTGAACATCATTATGTTGATCATATCTACTATATGATTCACGCTCGACCTTTCGGTCTCCGTGTTCCGAGGGCATATCTGCATATGCTAGGCTCGTCAAGTTTAACCTGAGTATTCTGCGTGCGCAACTGTTTTGCACCCGTTGTATTTGAACGTAGAGCCTATCACACCCGATCATCACGTGGTGTCTCAGCACGAAGAACTTTTGCAACGGTGCATACTCAGGGAGAACACTTCTTGATAATTTAGTGAGAGATCATCTTATAATGCTACCGTCAATCAAAGCAAGATAAGATGCATAAAAAGATAAACATCACATGCAATCAATATAAGTGATATGATATGGCCATCATTATCTTGTGCTTGTGATCTCCATCTCCGAAGCACCGTCATGATCACCATCGTCACCGGCGCGACACCTTGATCTCCATCGTAGCATCGTTGTCGTTTCGCCAATCTTATGCTTCCACGACTATCACTACCGTTTAGTAATAAAGTAAAGCATTACATCGCGATTGCATTGCATACAATAAAGCGACAACCATATGGCTCCTGCCAGTTGCCGATAACTTGGTTACAAAACATGATCATCTCATACAATAAAATTCAGCATCATGCCTTGACCATATCACATCACAACATGCCCTGCAAAAACAAGTTAGACGTCCTCTACTTTGTTGTTGCATGTTTTACGTGGCTGCTACGGGCTTAAGTAAGAACCAATCTCACCTACGCATCAAAACCACAACGATAGTTTGTCAAATAGACTCCGTTTTAACCTTCGCAAGGACCGGGCATAGCCATACTTGGTTCAACTAAAGTTGGAGAGGCAGTCGCCCGCAAGCCATCTCTGTGCAAAGCACGTCGAGGGAACCGGTCTCGCGTAAGCGTACGCGTAAGGTTGGTCCGGGTCGTCTCGTCCAACAATACCGCTGAACCAAAATATGACATGCTGGTAGGCAGTATGACTTGTATCGTCCACAACTCACTTGTGTTCTACTCGTGCATATAACATCAACATCATTAACCTAGGCTCTGATACCACTGTTGGGATTCGTAGTAATTTCAAAAATTTTCCTACGCGCACACAGGATCATGTGATGCATAGCAACGAGAGGAGAGTGTTGTCTACGTACCCAACGCAGACCGACTGCGGAAGCAATGACACGACGTAGAGGAAGTAGTCGTACGTCTTCACGATCCAACCGATCAAGCACCGAAACTACGGCACCTCCGAGTTCGAGCACACGTTCAGCTCGATGACGATCCCCGGACTCCGATCCAGCAAAGTGTCGGGGAAGAGTTTCGTCAGCACGACGGCGTGGTGACGATCTTGATGAACTACAGCAGCAGGGCTTCGCCTAAACTCCGCTACAGTATTATCGAGGAATATGGTGGCAGGGGGCACCGCACACGGCTAAGGAATCGATTTCACCCGGAACACTTCCGATGTCCAAACATAGGCTTCCAATATATCAATCTTTACGTCTCGACCATTTCGAGACTCCTCGTCATGTCCGTGATCACATCCGGGACTCCGAACAACCTTCGGTACATCAAAATGCATAAACTCATAATATAACTGTCATCGTAACCTTAAGCGTGCGGACCCTACGGGTTCGAGAACAATGTAGACATGACCGAGACATGTCTCTGGTCAATAACCAATAGCGGGACCTGGATGCCCATATTGGCTCCTACATATTCTACGAAGATCTTTATCGGTCAGACCGCATAACAACATACGTTGTTCCCTTTGTCATCGGTATGTTACTTGCCCAAGATTCGATCGTCGGTATCCAATACCTAGTTCAATCTCGTTAACGGCAAGTCTCTTTACTCGTTCCGTAATACATCATCTCACAACTAACATATTAGTTGTAATGCTTGCAAGGCTTATGTGATGTGTATTACCGAGAGGGCCCAGAGATACCTCTCCGACAATCGGAGTGACAAATCCTAATCTCGAAATACGCCAACCCAACATCGACCATTGGAGACACCTGTAGTACTCCTTTATAATCACCCATTTACGTTGTGACGTTTGGTAGTACCCAAAGTGTTCCTCTGGTAAACGGGAGTTGCATAATCTCATAGTCGTAGGAACATGTATAAGTCATGAAGAAAGCAATAGCAACATACTAAACGATCAGGTGCTAAGCTAATGGAATGGGTCATGTCAATCAGATCATTCTACTAATGATGTGACCTCGTTAATCAAATAACAACTCATTGTTTATGGTTAGGAAACATAACCATCTTTGATTAACGAGCTAGTCAAGTAGAGGCATACTAGTGACACTCTGTTTGTCTATGTATTCACACATGTATTATGTTTCCGGAAAATACAATTCTAGCATGAATAATAAACATTTATCATGATTATAAGGAAATAAATAATAACTTTATTATTGCCTCTAGGGCATATTTCCTTCAGGGATCACCTTGCCGAATACCTCGAGAGGGTCTAAATTCCTCTTGGTGACCACCATTGAACATAACAGCGAATGATACCGAAGAAACACATCTCATGACTGTGTCGGTAAAGAAGGGACTAATACCAAGCTTTAGCATGACTGCTCTCAAATAGGACCACTCGAGCCGGTCGTTAGCCTTCATCGTGCCAAGCTTCAAAGCACAAAATCTACTCCCTTTTAGTTTCCTAGTTTTCATATAGTGTAGACATTCATAGGCGGAGATGAAATTGTTAGTAATAAGGCTGCCTGGTACAAATGCATACTGTTCCTGAGAGATGATATCGGGGAGAATAAGCTTGATCCGGTTAGCCAATACCTTTGATGCGACCTTGAACATCACATTGCATAGACTTATCAATCGAAACTGTCCTAAATTTTTTGGACTTGCAATCTTGGGAATTAACACAATGAACATTTTTTTATCTCCTCCCGGGAATCAACTCCACTCAGAACTCGAAGCACCATATCAGTGACCTCGTCACCACATAAATCCCAATGCCGCTGAAAGAAATGTGCTAGAAAGCCATCGGGGTCGGGGGCCTTGATACGTCTCCAACATATCTATAATTTATGAAGCATTCATGCTATTATATTATCTGTATTGGATGTTTATGGGCTTTATTATACACTTTTATATTATTTTTGGGAATAACCTATTAACCGGAGCCCAGCCCAAATTGCTGTTTTCTTGCCTATTTCAGTGTTTCGAAGAAAAGGAATATCAAACGGAGTCCAAATGGAATGAAACCTTCGGGAGAGTTATTTTTGGAATGGAAGAAATCCAGGAGACTTGGAGCAGACGTCAGGGAAGCTTCAAGGTGGCCACAAGGGTCGGGGGCCCGCCCTACCCCCTGGGCGCGCCCCCACCCTCGTGGGCCCCTCGTGGCTCCCCTGACTGACTTCTTTCACCTATATATGTCCATATACCCTAAAAACATCGAGGAGCACAATAGATCGGGAGTTCTGCCGCTGCAAGCCTCTATAGCCACCAAAAACCTCTCGGGAGCCCGTTCAGGCACCCTGCCGAAGGGGGAATCCATCACCGGTGGCCATCTTCATCATCCCGGCGCTCTCCATGATGAGGAGGGAGTAGTTCACCCTCTGGGCTGAGGGTATGTACCAGTAGCTATGTGTTTGATCTCTCTCTCTCTCTCGTGTTCTTGAGGTGATACGATCTTGATCTATCGCAAGCTTTGCTATTATAGTTGGATGTTATGATGTTTCTCCCCATCTACTCTCTTGTGATGGATTGATTTTTCCATTCGAAGTTGTCTTGTCGGATTGAGTCTTTAAGGATTTGAGAACACTTGATGTTTGTCTTGCCGTGCTTATCTATGGTGACAATGGGATATTCACGTGATCTACTTGATGTATGTTTTGGTGATCAACTTGCGGGTTCAATGAACTTATGCATAGGGGTTGGCACACATTTTCGTCTTGACTCTCTGGTAGAAACTTTGGTGCACTCTTTGAAGTACTTTGTGTTGGTTGAATAGATGAATCTGAGATTGTGTGATGCATATCGTATAATCATGCCCACGGATACTTGAGGTGACATTGGAGTATCTAGGTGACATTAGGGTTTTGGTTGATTTGTATCTTAAGGTGTTATTCTAGTACGAACTCTATGATAGATTGAACGGAAAGAATAACTTCATGTTATTTTACTACGGACTCTTGAATAAATCAATCAGAAAGGATAACTTTGAGGTGGTTTCGTACCCTACAATAATCTCTTCGTTTGTTCTCCGCTATTAGTGACTTTGGAGTGACTCTTTTTGCATGTTAAAGGATAGTTATATGATCCAGTTATGTTATTATTGTTGAGAGAACTTGCACTAGTGAAAGTATGAACCCTAGGCCTTGTTTCCTACCATTGCAATACCGTTTACGCTCACTTTTATCATTAGTTACCTTGCTGTTTTTATAATTTCAGATTACAAAAACCTATATCTACTATCCACTACTAGGGAAAAGCCTAGCAGCAGCGTGAGTTTTGGGCCTATTAGTAGCACGGGGGCCGGCGCTACTAATAAGGTGCTACAGCTAATGTATAGCAGTAGCGCGGGTGCCACCCACGCTACTACTACGTCCGTTAGTAGTAGCGTGGGTAAAAACCTGCACTACTACTAATCTCTAATCTCTGATTTCTTTTTTGAATTTTTTTGAATTTTTTTGAATTTTATTTTCGATTTTTTCCCTAATTTTCAAATTTCTGAATTATTTTAACCTCAAATCTCTAATCACCCCTCATCGCTGCTCAATTTAATCTCTAATCACCCCTCAGCATTCCAAATCATCTAACTTCCCGAAAGGTCACCCATCCTCTCACTACTCCAGCCTGAGCACGCTTAACTTCCGGGTTCTATTCTCCCTCGTTTCTAAGTCTGCACTTGTTGTTTTCCTGACAATAGTAAGATGTCAATCCTATTAAGCTCAGGAATTTAGCTTGAGCATGAAGTCACACATTTCACTGTTTGAGTTTGAAACTATTGTTCTAAAAAATTAGTAACACTAATATTTCTTGAATAATTAGTTTGACCACAGTTTCACCATAGTTTGACCATAGTTTGACTAGATTTGACCAAAATTAAAAAAACTAAAATAATTATTTAGTAACACTAATATTCTTGAATAATTAGTTTGACCATAGTTTGACCAGATTTAACAAAAATTAAAAAAAACTGAAATTTGATGAATTTTTTTGCCTCCAGATCTTAAAAGCCCCGTAACTTTTTTTCTGTTAGGTTTTTGAGGATTTTGAAAATGGTTAACTTAGTTCACCCTTTAAATTTGGATGTAACTTTTCGAGTAGATGATTTTTCATATAAGAAACTTTTTCATCCGAGTTAGTATGCAAAAGTTATGCCCATTTTTACAAATTCTGGAGAGATTTTGCAAATAAAGTCGAAATTCATATTTGCAAATTTTCCCAACAAATAGACCACATATCACATGGGAAACTTATTTTCTTTTATTTTTTTGGACATTTTCATCATTTTCTTTTTTTTA
>NC_041393.1:26018073-26022356 GCF_002162155.2 Triticum dicoccoides | reverse complement strand
GGGTTTTTATCCCTCGCTACTACTATGGCACCACTTAGTAGTAGCGAGGGATAAAAACCAATGCTACTGCTATCAAACTTAGTAGTAGCGAGGGTTAAAAACCCGCGCTACTACTATGGCATGTCCCGGGGGGCACGGTAGAGACCGCTTAGTAGTAGTGAGGGTTAAACACCCGCGCTACTGCTATCAACTTAGTAGTAGCGAGGTTTAAAAATCTGAGCTACTGGTAAGTAGCAGTAGCGAGGGTTTTTAACCCTCGCTACTAGTAACTTTCTGTGTATAAGCTTTTCCCTAGTAGTGGTAGGTCGCGTTTTTTGTCATGCATGTACATCCATGACAAATTTATGACAGAATCAAGATAGTCATACCTGTGCTGTCCTAGAAGTGTTCCATGACATTGCCAAAATTATCATCATGGAAGTGTCCACTTCCATGACGATAAATCGTGCGTCACAGAAGTGCTTTCGTCAAGGGTGACCGACACGTGGCATCCACCGTAACGGAACGCCGTTAAGCTATCGGGTCGGGTTTTGGATCTGATAACCCGTTAACAGCCCCGACCAATGGGGATTTTCCACATGTAAAATCATGATTGGCTGGAGGAGACACGTGTCAGGTCCGCACTGGCACAGGTGTCACTCATCCAATGGGCAAGACGCACCTATGATATGTTGACACGTGGACCGGCCCATCAAGTTTAAATGGGCCGGCCCAACTAAAGGCCCACAAGATTTTGCGGACCGTAATGGGCCGGCCCAGCTAAAGGCCCATGAGATTTTGCGGGCCATAATGGGCTGGCCCAGCTAACGGCCCATAAGATTTCACGGGCCATAATGGGTCGGCCCAGGTAAAGGCCCACAAGATTTTTGTTTGCCATAATGGGCCGGCCCAGGTAAAGGCCCACAAGATTCTTGCAGATCATAATGGGCCGGCCCGGCTAAAGGCCCACGAGATTTCGCCGACATTAACGGGCCGGCCCAGCTGTAGGCCCACAAGAATTTGAGGGCCCTAGTAGGCCGACCCATTAACTGGCTGCCATGTTTTGGGCCAAATGCCGGCCCATATTTGATCCGGTCCATTAATGGCCTGCCATGTTTCGGGCCTAATAGTGGCCCATATGAGATCCGGCCCGTTAAAAGCCTACCACGTTCTGGGCCAAATTACGGCCCAGATCAGGTACGACCCTTTAAAAGGCTATGGGCTCAATTATGGCCCATATCAGAGTCGGCCCGTCAACTGGACACTATGCTTTTGGGCCCACTTGCTAGAGGCCCACTTAGTAATTCGGCCTGACATTAGTTTTGGCCTCTTAAGGACCCGTTTAACATTTCGGTCCTATGTTAATTTTGGCCTGTTAAATGCCCGTCATATAGTTGGGCCTAACTACGACCCGGTTTGCATCCGGCCTGCTCGCAGCCGATATCTGATTGGGCCAAATAAGGACCGAGACAATTTTGGCCTATTAAAAGCCCGTGATTTGATTCGCACAATCATGGGTCGGGGTTCATTTCGGGCCACTGCCGGCCCATTAGCTATTCGGCACGTTTCAGGCCCAACCTACATCGTGATTGCATGACGGCCCGATTATGTACCATAATTTTACGGTTTGGCCGGTTTACTGCGAAGACAGTAAAATAACTACAGCATCATGAATAAGAAAAAACCTAGACTATACAATAAAGAAATTACAGCATATTACATCCACTGGGCATCAAAGTTTGCCACTATGATAATAAAGCACAAGCAAACAACAGATTACATACACTAGGCATCAAAGATCGCCACCAGTGCAAATAAACACGCTGACAAAATAATATACAAAACCTACAGCACTTCAATAGAGTTCAAGAAAGGTTAGCCCTGCTAGGGAGCTGCAGTGCAAGCAGCTGAGCAAGATGATGAGACTGCGCTTGTTCAACACTTAAATCTTCCTCACACTGAAAGATAAACAAGCAGACAGATGACAGGTTTTGCACATAAAAGTATCAGTGCTGACAATTCATCACATTTCTTACTGACGAATAAAGTGACATAGTTTAAAATTGCATTAACACAATATGGTATTGTTCAGGTCAAGACATGGCAGGAAATGACATTGTGAAGGAGTTGGCAGCTTCACGACACCACTGGATTACAGATCAAGAACTCATAAGTATCAATGGTTAGTGTGTTGTCAATTTATCCCATTTCAGATTGGCAAATAAAGAGACGGTTTAAATAATACTCCCTCCGTCCGGAATTACTTGTCATCAAAATGGATGTGTCTAGAACTAAAATACATCTAGATACATCCATTCCAATGACAAGTATTTTTGGACGGAGGGAGTAGTAGAATGATATGACATTGTTCATAGTTAAGACATTGCAGAATATGACATTGTGCTGTAGTGGGTAGGTTCACCACACCACTGGATTACGGATGAAGAACAGAAGCATACATGCAGTGCAAAAGAAGATCACTTGCTCTGTATACTTTAATTTACATGGTATGAATAAGGAACTTGGTTGTACAACTGAAAACTTAAATTGAGAAAGGACAAACTTTTGTTTATGAACTACTCCCTCCGTTCTAAAATAGATGACCCAACTTTATACTAACTTCAGTACAAAATTGGGTCATCTATTTTGGAACGGAGGGAGTACATAATAAACTTTAAACATGCAATTTGATGCAAACACCAAAAATAAACAGCTGTTGCAGTCATGCCTAACCAAATATATACAACAAAGTTTGAAGGCTTGAGATGGACAAACTTACATTATTGGTGAAGACAGGCTCTATAAAGGCCTTGTCCATGCTGATGGGGGGGGGCAATTCAAGAAGTTTACCACAGAATCTTCTTTATAAGCATTGCCTTTATTCTACATTTTGTTAAGAGTAAATATAGATGTGATAATATACGAAAAAATGGAGAATATTTAAGATAAGATGAAGAGTGATGCTACATAACCAAGTAGCTATAAATGTAAGTGCAGCGATACAGGCAAAAGGTACAGCCAAGAGCAATGCACAGCTAAACTTCTTCAGTACCAACCTTATGGTAAGAGTAAATATAGATCTGATGGGTAGAAAAT
The DNA here is from genome assembly GCF_002162155.2 of Triticum dicoccoides. Classification (NCBI taxonomy): domain Eukaryota; kingdom Viridiplantae; phylum Streptophyta; class Magnoliopsida; order Poales; family Poaceae; genus Triticum; species Triticum dicoccoides. The sequence goes on along the minus strand of NC_041393.1, from coordinate 26,019,281 downwards.
GGAGGGCAAAGGAAAATAAGCTGCAGAGTGATGGTACATGAACAACTACATGTCATTATAAGTACACTGATAAAGGACAGCATGTACTTACAAGAACAATGCAGAGCTAAGAAAACATTGGCATTGGATACTGAAGAATTTGGAGCGAACAATTGATAAGCAAGCTATCATGCATACTGCTGTCACATAATGAACCAGGTATGTATGCAAGTATAGTGATACAGGACAACAGGTACTAACAAGAGCAAAGCAGCGGGCAGCATATTTGCAATATCCCGTCGTTCTTTTCAAACCGGACTTCTTCTTCGAGCAGATTTCCTGCAAACAAGATCCGTAAGGCACATGCGGAAAAGTAGAAGTTCAAATTTTCATGTGATTTCATAGACAGTACCTCATCCTGGGAACGAGACCAGTGCATAACAATGTTTTTCCATTCAATGTCTTCTAAATTTAGCACAGGAGACTTCACCGAAAATTCGTTTATAGATTTGCCACCAAAGTGTGATTTCCTCAGGTAACACCGATACTGCTACAATGCTTCCTTGAAAAGCACAAGCAAGCTTTCCTCGGCATGACTATCCAGATTGACCCTCGCCTAGTTACAACAATGTAATGTAAATCATTGATGCGTTCAATCAGTAGAAAACAGGAAAATAATAACCATGAATAATAGCACTTACACGTAAGTTGGACAAGAAGATGTGAAAATGGTGTTTGTCTTCACAATAATCTTCCCATGATGGGAGTATATGCACGTAGTCCCTAACAACATTGAAAGCATTGTCTTTTAAACTAGGAATAAATGGAATGGGGTTCCAATCTGCGGGAATTGGCCGTCTCTGCAGTTGGGATAGGTCTTCGGCCGGTGGACTTGCTGTACTTTTTGCTGGAGTGGGATTTTTCTGTGGTACAGCTGGTGCTATGGCAAATGAAATCGGTATACCTTTTGCTAGAGTACAGGTCTTGTGTGGTGGGGCTAGTGGTGTGGCCAGTGAAGTATGGGTAACTTTTTGAGTAGATGACTTTTCATATAAAAAACTTCTTCATCCGAGTTAGTATGCAAAAGTTATGCCCATTTTTACAAATTCTCGAGAGATTTTTCAAATAAAGTCGAAATTCATATTTGCAAATTTTCCCAACAACTAGACCACATATCACATGGCAAACTTATTTTATTTTATTTTTTTGACATTTTCATCATTTTCTTT